>NW_028159765.1:0-17023 GCF_964263955.1 Coregonus lavaretus | reverse complement strand
TTCCTCCTCTCCTCTCCTCTCCTCTCCTCTCCTCTCCTCTCCTCTCCTCTCCTCTCCTCTCCTCTCCTCTCCTCTCCTCTCCTCTCCTCTCCTCTCCTCTCCTCTCCTCTCCTCTCCTCTCCTCTCCTCTCCTCTCCTCTCCTCTCCTCTCCTCTCCTCTCCTCCTCTCTTCCTCTCCTCTCCTCTCCTCTCCTCTCCTCTCCTCCCCTCTACTCTCTCCTCCCACCAGCCGAGGCAATCAGTCAGTCGTCTGAGTAGAAATTATTCTCCTGTCGGCCCCATTGTCAGGTTTATGAAAGAGCTTGTCTTCAATTAGCCCTGATAAGAGATAAAGAGAGGGAAGCCGGGGCCGGAGGAAAGGAGGAGGGGTAGAGGGCAAGCAACAGGATCACCTGGGCAGAGCTCTAATCACTTTGATGCTATTGGCCGATCTCAAAAGATCTCCAAAGTTAGCCATCGTCTCTCCACCCCCCTCCTTTCTCTCAATGAATTCTCTCTCTCTCAATGAAGCCGGTAGGATGTCCCACTTATGAGCATGTCACCCCCCTTTGAGGGGGGGAAGAATAGGGGAAGGGGTGGGGCTCCCAATTTGAGGAACTGCATGTATGGATGCTAAGGCAGAAAGGAGGGAGGAAGAGGAGGAGGAGAACAGACAGAATAGCCCGGGTTCTTTTTTGATTAAGTCTTTTCCATTAACTTCCCACCTCGATAAGATCTTAATCACAACTGCTCAAATGATCCGCCCTGACACTTATCAACTCTCGTTGGTCGTTACGGCTCCCGGGGAGCGCGGGGGGGGGGGTGGGGGTTCTAGAGCCCTGGCCTCTTTGGATGGCCACGCCCCCTCTTTTTCTTGTTCTCTTCTTCCTCTCCTCCTTCGAGGGCCCACCATTGAATGGAAGTTCATTTGGAGCTGGTTGACTTATCTTGCAGGGGACAAATAGCGAGGTATTGTGGACATGCTAAGTCGGCCACCTTTATTTTGTTTTCTCAAAGAAGAAGGGGACTTGGGTCGGGATGGAGGTGGGGTGGTGGGTGGGTGTGACGAGGGTGAATGAGTGAGTGAATTATTGCCGGGGTTGTCCACTGATTGCGTTCAGCGGGGGAGAGGGGGAAGAGTGAATGGGCGGCCGGCGGGTTGCCCCCGACGTGGCGCTGGGGTCCTTTTGACAGAGGGGAGGGAGGGAAGGAGGTAGATTAAGGTGGGAGGGGGGCATATGGCCCTGACAATGGCCTGAATACCTGATGGGATCAGGGCCCTCTGTGACTAGTCCTATTACCCAAATTCTTTCACCTTTCTTATCGAAGAAGGAGGGGAAAAAACAAGGGGACAAAAAAACTGGTTAACTCTTCCAGTGCCACCGCCGACTGTGACCACCTGTCGCAGTTCCTGGGTCTGTTACACTTATCAATGTGTTAAGAAATGTGTCTGATCATTTAGATTTGATGTTCATATTGTATATCGACTTCAGTGATTTCTACATCAAATGACTCCTTGTTCTTTTTAGATGGAAAAGAAGCACTAAATATCTATCTCTCACGCAGAGCTTAACCAACTGTTGATAGTAAACACACTTAGTAATGTCCACTAGCGCTGTCTGTCTGTCTCCTGTATCTCCTAAAGTTGTTATCAACAGGTGTCAAACTGGGGAAGGCCAGGGGGTGTCACAGCTGCAGTCTGTCACACACACAAACACACTTTTACCTCGTACACACACACACACACTTTCACCTCGTACACACACACACACACACACACACACACTTTCACCTTGTACACACACACATGCAAGCTTTCACTCGCACACACACACACACACTTTGACCTCGTACACACACACAAACACTTTCACCTCGCACACACACACTTTCACTTGCATACACAAACCCACAAATGCAACTTCAACAAGTCTACACTACTTTGAGAGAGCTATGAGTACAAAAACACAAACCAACACATGTGCCATCTACAACAACTCATAGAAAAGCTGGTCCCACTTTATTTGAAGTGCATCTTATGAAGGATTCATAAAGCATTCATATAGGCTTTATAAGCACTACATAAATGGGTCACAAATCATCTATAACCGTATTTTATGCTCTATAAAGGATTAATAAATGTGAACAAATAAATTGATTGTTTTGTAACACAGTTATGCCAAATTATGAATCTTTATAGAGCATGATATACAGCTATAAATGATTTGTGAAGCACTATAAATGTAGTGCTTATGAAGCCTATATGATGGCTTTATGAAGCTTTCATAAGATAAGCGGTACCAAAAATCTAATCAAATCGAGGAGGACAGGCGTCACTATCCATAAACTTCCTATAGCACGTTGTATATATAGTATGTCATATAGCTGTATCACGCCACTGTAGCCATGTGTGGTGCTAATAACGGGAATTAGCAATTAGCTTGTGCTCTTGGCTAAGGCAGGTAAAGAATGCGCTAAGACCGGGTAGGCAGGTGGAATGCAACACTTGGGGTTGGGTGGGCGGAAGGGAGGGAGGAGGTGGAGAGGTGTTAAGGACGGGGGTAAGAAGGAGTGGGGAGGTTGTTAGAGCTGGAATCTGCGGGCTCAGAGAGGTTCAGACCGCGGTTATTATCTGCTTCCTGCCTAATCACTGTCATACGGAAGGGATTGGAGCAACTGCCGCCATGCTATGCTGTCCCCTACACTACAGCAGCCCTGCCTCCTCCACGCCCCCATCATAGGGGAGTGAGAGTTAGAGAGGGAGATTGTGTGTGTGTGTATGCCTGCGTGTGTACGCCTGCGTGTGTACGTGTGTGTGTGCGCATGCGTGTTTGATGACAGCCTCTCTCTATACTAGCGGTAGGACACGTCTGTCTCCCATCAGGCCTCACTAGCTTAACTGCCTCACTGACTGACACGCTGTTCAGAGCCCATCATCTGATACCCCTCTCTCCCTGTCCCCCTCTCACCTACCCCCCTTCATTACCCCTCTCTTTCCACTATCTGTACCCCTCTTGTCCCCTCTCTCGTCCCTCCCCCTCTCATTCCCCCTTTTCCAGCCCCCTCCCTCCCTCCGTCCCTGGCTTTGCTAAATAACTCCTCGCCCTCCTCCTAGCCGACAGCATGATGGCTTCTCGTCTGGGGGTGACAGGTCAAGTGGCCCCTGTTGTTGTCCCTCTCCTCTCGTCCCAGACAGATCTGTTTGAGGAGGCTTGTGTGTGTGTGTTGGGGGGGGGGGGGGGGGTTAGTTGGGGATTTTCTGGGCTTTCTATAACAAAGGAGAGGCAGCGGCAAATTCACTGGGAAAGAGACACTTCTCTACAAGATACAGGTTACCTACAATACACTGATTACATTTCACCAAGGTAGACAGACAGACATACAGAGACAATCCTTGTGCTGCAGTCAGTGTAGTAGAGCTGTAGTAGACAGATAGCGAGAGAGAGAGAGAGAGAGAGAGAGAGAGAGAGAGAGAGAGAGAGAGGAGAGAGAGAGAGAGAGAGAGAGAGAGAGAGAGAGAGAGAGAGAGAGAGAGAGAGGAGGTTGTGAGTGTGCTAACATGGCAAGGGCACAGCAGGCCCATCTGTAAATGCTTAATGGGATTGATTTGGGGGTATTCACTTTGTCGTTATTTAAGCACTCAGTCATTTAACGTGGTAGTCAGGGAAGGGTAGAGGGGGAAGAGGCGACGTCATGAAACAAAGACGGATGAGCCAGAGGGACAGAGATAGGGACAGAGAGAGGGACAGAGAGAGAGAAAGAGAAAAAAAAAAGAGAGAGAGAGAGAGAGAGAGAGAGAGAGAGAGAGAGAGAGAGTGGGGCTTGGGCACATCTCTTGGGTGAATTCCCCTCGGACGACGAACGTGTGTGTGTGCCTTATTCAGAGCCATGGCTAGGAGGGCTACTTTTGCAGAAAAGGCCAGAGCAACTCAAAGGCCCAGGCGTATTGCTCACAATGGCTTTCTCTCTGCATCTAACCTTCGTCCTCTCTCGCACCCAAACACAAACGGGTCTGTGCGTCCTCACTTCCTCTCGTGAAAAAACAACAAAAAGAAAAAGAGAAAAACGTTGCACATCCTGCCCCCTCTCTCAATTGATGGCAAGGCCCCGCGCCTGGCGACGAGGGCGCCCGTTTGGGCTTAATTCATCCCCCCCCTCCCTCCCCCTCCTCATCTCTGTTTCGTGCTAATTAATTTAATCCTGTAAGCAGGTGTAAGCCCGCTCGTTATAGAGCCAAGTCGTATCGGCAGGGGAGCAGAGCTCGGGGTGGGGGGTGCATTGTGAAAGAGGGGAGAGCATTAACGTGGGGCATAAACAACAACAGTGCATCGCCTCGACGACAGCAAGCGGAAAGCACTGTTTAAGATAGAGGGCACCGGGGGGGGAGAGGCATTGGGTGAATCATCAATATCTCTCCTTTTCTTCTCAGAGATAGCAGAATGGGATGGTCGTGAAAGGGAGGAAGAGAAAGGGGGATGAAAAATGGGGACAAGCCCTTTTTGTCATTCGCACCGCGGAGCGGGAGTCTGTACAACTTTCTTTTATTTCCCTCTTTTTCTTCTCCTTCCTTTTCCTGGACTCGGCCGTGGTGGGGGGAGCGGGGGGGGGGGGGGGGGGTTGAATGTGCGGGAGGTAGCGCCAGGACCCCTTTCCAAGTCCCCGGTGTGAAGGAGTAGGATTTGGCAGATTGGACTCTTTGGACGGGAGATAAAGTGATGCAGCGAGGGGGGGAGGAGGGGGTGGCTTTAGAAAAGAAGAGCCACCGCGTTGCGGCCGGACCGTGCCAGGGTCCCCAGTGCTTTTTTCCGGAGTGTGACCGCTTTTTTCCCCCCAATGTCGCTGCTTGGCATGCCGGTAGCAGCCTGAGAAAGAAGTGAGGGAGTGGGGGAGAGGGCGGGAGGAATATATTCCCTCGCTCAATAGCGGTGCACGGTCAATCAACTTCCAAGACCATCCTCCCTCCTCTATCAAATCAAACCAAATTTGATGTCACGTGCGCCGAATACAACAGGTGTGAATACGCCTTACGTGAAATGCTTACTTACGAGCCCTTAATCAACAATGCAAAGTTTTAGTTCCTCTCCTCTATTATGATAACAATCTCCCCCAAATGCACATCCTCCAGCACAATAGGGCCCAACGCTCTGTCCTCTCTTTCTGCTCTCTCTCCGCTCGCTATTCATTTCTCCCTCTCTTTTCTCTGTATTTTTTTTTTTTATAAGGTGTCAGCGAACAGAAGTTCACCAAATACATTCCTCCGGGCTTGTAGCGCAACAAGCTATTGATTCGGAGATAAGCCCCTTTTAGAAAAGCGAAGGAGAATTTAATTCAGGTTTGAGTGACAGCAGGAAGATTTATCCCCTCCGTCGGACAATGCCGCCTTTTCGGGGACTATAATCTCCCACAGACAATGGCCTGTTTTTCCTCCCCTCATCCTGTGCTTTTCCCACGATGCTCGCTGATTAGCGCAGCTCCGCTGGACGGACGCCATTATCTCTCTCCTCGTTCCGTTTTCTGTGAATCGTCTTTTGCGTTTGTGTCAAGACGGATGGAAAGAGACGGAAGAAAAGAGAGAGAGAGGGGTAGAGGATAAAGGGAAATGAGATGGAAGAGAGAGAGAGAGAGAGAGAGAGAGAGGAGAGACAGAGAAAGGAGAGAGAGAGAGAGAGAGAGAGAGAGAGAGAAGAGAGAGAGAGAGAGAGAGAGAGAGAGAGGAGAGACAGAGAAAGGAGAGAGAGAGAGAGAGAGAGAGAGAGAGAGAGAGAGAGACAGAGAAAGGAGAGAGAGAGAGAGAGAGAGAGAGAGAGAGAGAGGAGAGACAGAGAAAGGAGAGAGAGAGAGAGAGAGAGAGAGAGAGAGAGAGAGAGAGAGAGAGAGAGAGGGAGAGAGAGAGAGAGAGAGAGAGAAAGAGAGAGAGGAGAGAGGAGAGAGATGGGGGGTTTATGTGCCAAGTTCATTGAGTGTGCCTGGGACAGACGGATGCCTGTAGGGTCAGCAGACACCATCATATGTCCCGAGCAACAGGAGGGAGAGGGGGAGGGAAGAAAAGAGAGGGGGTGAGGAGGGAGAGAAGGAAACTGGAGGAGAGAGGGTCTTTATCCAATGCTCAGGGGGGCTACTAAAGATATACATGATTCACATGTCAAAGAAACAAGTCTAATCAGAGAGAGAGAGAGAGAGGAGGAAGAGTAGAGAAGAGGTGTAAGGTCAGAGTGTGTGGATTGTGTGGATTGTGTTCTGTCTGTGGCTGTCCGTATGTGTGTGATGGCTGGTGATGACACTAGGAGAGCACACTGTGTCCCAGAAGGAAGCACCATCATCAACATGTGTGTCTAACCCGCTGGGCAGCAATCAGTGTCCCTCCTGAGTAGCTAGACTAGCCTGCTGAGCTAAAGACAGGACATATATATATTATATATTCAGGGGAAAAATCTAATCTATTCCATTTAGTCTATGGCGATGATGATTTATCCTGGAGAACTGAGCCATATTTCATCATCATATGTCTTCATCATTCACACACACTGGCAGCAGTCCAACAGGCACCCTATTCCCTGTTTAGTGCACTACTTTTGACCAGGGCTCATAGGGCATGTAGGGAATAAGGTGGCATTTGGGATGCTGCCACTGACGGGAAAAAACAGCCACACTGCCATAAGTGCAGGCCAATTTGATGATGGAGGGTATTCTTAATGAATATTAAGAAAGAGTATGATCTAAGATATTGAATGGTATTGATTGTGAAGGGGGGAGGTGGAGAGGGGAGGTGGAGAGGAGAGGTGGGTAGGTGGAGAGGGGTTTATAGATTATGTAACTATGTGTCATTGAAGAGAAGGTGAGGTCAATATCAGAAGGTTCAGGCCATTACACCAAACACACACACACACACACACACACACACACACACAGCACAGTGGAAAGGGCTAGTCCTGAAGTTACTACTCCACTAGTCTATTGAGTCTCATACCTGACATGGACATGGGTGAACTAGTGGAGTATTTGTTTTTCATAAGTATTTTCAACCAAATATTACTTTGCGAGCAGTTTGAACACACACACCACATTTATAGATGTATATATCCCCCACCCACTCACATTACATTCAATCATGGAATTGTGGATTCACAATTTCGAGTCGATACAATTTCGAGTCGATTTTTATTTTGCAAACTGGAGCTCTCCATTCGGATGGAGCGTTTCCTAGTCATGTCACATAAAGCCTTCCCAGCAGGAAGGAGAGAAAATAAATATTCCCATAATTATAGAAGAGAAAGACATGGGCCCATGTCATACATGACAAACCCCAGATGGATATCTCAGGCCTGATGAGCTGCACTGCACTGTAATCTACTTTACTGGGCCCAGAATGTGTAGAAGGAGTATGTGTGTGTACTATAACCCTCACACACATGGGTCCCCAGCTCCCCACTTTACTCCTTGTGGGTACACTCTCTGTGGTCTGGGGGATGCTATTGCTGGGCGTATGGCGAGGAGCAGAAGACGACTGGATTTCATTTTGTGAAGCGTAAATATTTATTTCCCATCCCTGAACTTGTCAGTGGCAGAGTGATTGATTCTCCGCCTCGGTCTGCCCTGGTGTGTTCAAAATCATATGGTGTACAAACACACTGTTGCTATTCACAAAATAGACTCTCCAGGCAAGAGGTTATCCCCCCCGGAACATGAATAACATTTGGCTTTCCGCTGAACAATTGATTTCAGCACAAAAACTTCATTACACTAGTCATGGCATCAATATTGTGGGAGGATGGATGTAATGATTGACAGGTAGCTAAATACACTCACTTAAGGGATTTTGCTGATTGTTCAGAACTCACACATGCGCACACAGACTGACATACGCACACAAAAATGTGCAAGCACACACATGCTCACTCACTTCTGTATCACTGATTGGGGCTTTCCAGTGTCTGTGGAGAGACTTGAAAGTGAGTATTCAGTATTCTACAGAATAGTGTGATACACAGTTTTTTTTTTTAAAGAGTAAATTTGTCCCTGCTCAGTTGTAGGAAGTGAAAAGCCGTGCATGTCTGTATGTGTGTGTGCGTGAGTGTGTGTATATAGGGGGTTAGACTGTTTCTTTAGGAAAAGCCCTGGCTCAATTTATACCTGCCACAGCACCCATATAACCTCTGACTCTCATTCACCCCTTTGCTTACAGAACCATCGCCTCCGGAGAAAGAGGGTCAAGATCCCATTAAACATACGCTTTGATATCAATTACTCCCCCCCTCTGGCACTCACTTCTTTCTCTCTCCCTGTCTCTGCCTCTCTTTCTCTCAGTGCAGCCATCCTCCTTCACCCACTCAGCACCATTCGTTCCATCTACCCACGGTGGGGCTCTCGCTCCTTTCAGTTGGATCGACATGCCATTAGTTCCTCTCCATTTAAAATCTGTCTTAATGTTAACAACAAAACTTGAACGAGGTAAAAAACAAGAGACACCCTTTAGAATTGACTTCCTCAGACACTCGATAAAGAAACATTATTTTATACCAAATCAAAACACCCTAAAAACGTCACAGTTCAAGGAAACCCTCAGAGGAGAGGACAGGGTCACAGTGTGTGCCGACTGCGGAAAAGCATTTTCTGCTGAATACGTATATAGCTACACACACAACTGATTTCTAGCATCAATACGGCAATATCAATACCAAAGCGTGCCATTCGGGTCAATTGTCCCTCTATTTTTTCAAGACACCTTTTTTCTTTCTACCTGGCTTTTTTTCTGTTCATTTGGTTCCTGTTCATTTCTGTGGGTTTTGTGATCGTATCTAGGGAGCCTGCGTATGTCCAGAACCTAGGTTTCCCTTCAGACCTCTGCAGGGACGGACCTGTGTTCCTCATGAAGTAGTCACCCTCCGGTTTTCTATCCTCCAACACATTTTGATTGGAGTGACTGTTTTGTGGGCTTGCTTCCTTCTTGGCGCCCCTTTTCTCGGTCAGTCATCTCATCTTTCTCTCCCCCGATTCAGAAATAGGCTGCTTCTCTTCTCCCTAACGAGCGCTTACTGGAGTGCCCATCCCTGCTTCCCAGCTATAAAAACAGGCCTTCGGTCTGAAGATGCTTGGAGGATGTGGTTATTATTGCACACACCGGCCCGCGGCCAGTTTTCAGTAAATGATGCCCCAAACTTAGCCAGAGGAATGACTTGGGCTTCTTGCTCGTTGCTCCTTCGTTGCAGCTCAGCCCCATGAGTCAGACCTAGTGATATTATTTGTTCCAGAGAAAAACACTCGGCTTCTTTTACTTTTCTTTCCCTCTTTCTCTCGTTTTGCTCTCTCTCTCACACTCGCTCGCTCCCCCTCTCTCTCTCTCCCCCTCTTTCTCTCTCTCTCTGACTTGCTCAATAAACTTGCTTTTCAAATTTTTGCAGCTCCCCTTCTGCTTTAAGGAGCCAGCCTGAGTAATTCAAACAACATGGCTGTAATTTGCTATGACATGTTTCATTTCTGACCTCAGTGCAGATAGCCATCTCTCTTCTTCGTGAGGGAGCGGAGGAGCGGTGGAGGGGTGGACCAGGCCGGTCTATTTAGGGCTTATGTCTATGGTCTTTCCTTGTATACCACTGGTATTGTGGGTACTTGGAGACCAAATTGTTTGTTTAGTCTTGAGTTGATTTATACACAAATGGGTATCTTCAGAGCCGTACTGAGTCAGGCGTTCTACACGAATACTATCAGTCAAAGTCGAGTCTGCATTTCAGCGAGGGGCCTTTTCATGTGAAAGACTAATGTTGCTGGCGAGGGACTTCCAGTGTAAGGCACACACAACAATGGTCGGCTATTTGATAGGAAAATACTTCAAGGCTTGACGCAGAGATAATGTTTGCTTGTGGCACATAACACCACATTTAAAATACATCTGACATGATTCCAGTTGTTTTTATTACAGGCAGAAAATTACTGAACAGTTCAATTTAGACGGACGAGGGGTAAGTCAAAGTTGAAAAACTGACAGCCCCAGCACACTTCACTGCCAACCGAAAGCCACAAATATGAGAGCGTTCCCTGAGAAGCCGGGCATGTGAAAACAAAAGCGGCTGTAAGTGGAGAGAGAGGAGAGGAAAAGCGAGGGAAGGAGGAATGAGCGGGCAGAAACAGAGAGAGAGAGAGAGAGAGAGAGAGAGAGAGAGAGAGAGAGAGAGAGAGAGAGAGAGAGAGAGAAACCTGCTGAGGTTTAATATGGGTGAGAGGTCAGTGCTGAGCCAGAGGCGGGCACAGAAGAGGATGTCTTTCTGCTACACTTCACCGACACACACAGTCTCCATCATTGCTTTCTCTCTCCTGTATCTTTTCAGCCTGTGACAAACGCCCTGAGGGATGGCACAGTGATAGCCAGGATACTGAGGGTTGACACCCCAAAAGGTCAAGAACACACCAAGTCACATTCTAGTCCTAGTCACTTCACACACACACACACACTCACACACACACACATATACTGTTACACATCTACTGATCAAAAAACAGCACCCAACTAACAAAGAAAATTGTTTATATTTTTCACAATATGCCATAAAATGATTTGGTTCAATTAATGTTTCTTTTTTGAACCTCAAAACATTCACAATTGTATGCTTGAGGTTTTGAAGAGAACAAGAAAATAAATAGTTAGGACATATCATAAATATTCCAGTGGCCCGGGTATAAAATGGAGGCATTGTGGACAGACTTATTGAAGGCTGCCACACAAGGCCTTTATCTGTGTCCATCTCTGACGCCCATTCATAAAGGACGGAATGTGCTCATCTCTGTCTAACGGCGATTTCATCATGCATATTTAGTACAGCTCATCAGGAGGAATTCCATTGGCTCCATTGAGAGCAGAGAGAAAGAGGATGATAATGAATGAGTATTGAGCAGAGTAGTGAACAATGCCGTTTGGAGGTCTAGGGTATTACGCAATACGAGATGACTCAGAAAGGAGCACAGACTATTCGTCCCCCCTCCACACACACTACACACACACTCGTGTACTCACACACCAAAAATGTGGACAGATGCTACGCATCTATCAAATAAACAAACCCCTGTGGACGTTCCCCCTAACGCCGTTGAGAGGTAGCAGCCCCAAAAACAAACCCAGAATCTCCAAGAAGCGACTAGAGCGATCCGGTTGGTGAGTGGAGGGGTGCTAATTGCCCCACTGGTTAAACAGCTGCACAAGCTGATGTGCTTTAGGGGTGAGGGGTGTGTGTGTGTGTGTGTGTGTGTGTGTGTGTGTGTGTGTGTGTGTGTGTGTGTGTGTGTGTGTGTGTGTGTGTGTGTGTGTGTGTGTGTGTGTGTGTGCGTGTGTGTGTGTGTGTGTGTGTGTGTGCGTGCGTGCGTGCGTGCGTGTGTGTGTGCGTGTGTATTACCATCCTCGTGGGTACCGGAAATCTCCAAAAGTCCCCACAAGGATAGTAAAACAAGGACAATTCTCCCTCATTGGGACATTTCCCAGGTCCCCACAAGTACAAAGGCTATTTTAGGCTTAGGAGTTAGGTTTATGGTAAGGGGATAAGGTTAGGGAAAATAGGATTTTGAATGGAAATCAATTTTAGGTCCCCACAAGGATAGTAAAACATATGCTGTGTGTGTATGTGTATACGTAAATGCGTATGTACGTGCGTGAATGCGTGCGTGTGTATATGTGAAGTAAGAAAGGACCTCTTTCAGAACCAGGCCCCTTGGCTGCAACTGGACAGGGCCTGCACAAGATGTTCACACCCCGGACCTGCCAATTGTAAACAGATTGCAGTCTGTCTGTGTCCCTCTCTCTACTGGCTTTGGCCAAGACTAGGGCTGTGAATTGCCAGGGACCTCACGATACAATATTATCATGATACTTCGGTGCCGTTAAGATATGTATTGCTATTCTCACGATTCTATATGTATTGCGATTCGATACTGCGGTTTTATTGGGATTTGATGTTCCAAATCCAGATAACACGCATACCAATGGCCGATGTATCAAATTGCGTGATAAATATGTAGTTTGGAGAGTGTTTGCACATTGGGAAGATGTCAGCGAGACATGTTGATGTCTGGCTGACCTATAAATGATGTAGAACTGTAGAATTTAGAATGTAGATATTCTAATACATCTGCAAGACGTCTTGCCAATGAGCAAACTATGTCTAAACTGCAACTTCCCAATGTATCCTGAATACATCATGCCTACGTTGGGCAGATGTATGTGTGCTATTTGGGAACATATTGCTCACAGTATGTATGTTGCAGAGAGACAAGAGAGAGCATGAGAAAATTAGTTTTACAGTCATGGAAATAAAAGTGCTGAAAACATGTTGGCTCACTTTTTAAAAACAACATGGAGAACAAGCTATAGGATGAACAATACTGAAGTTTTGGAGCAGGACACTTCCTAGCAAAATAAAATGTATATATACAGTACCAGTCAAAGGTTTGGACAGACCTACTCATTCAAGGGTTTTTATTTATTTTTACTATGTTCTACATTGTAGAATAATAGTGAAGACATCAAAACTATGACATAACAAATATGGAATCATGTAGTAACCAAACAAGTGTTAAATAAATCAAAATATATTTTATATTTGAGATTCTTCAAATAGCCACCCTTTGCCTTGATGACAGCTTTGCACACTCTTGGCATTCTCTCAACCAGCTTCACCTGCAATGCTTTTCCAACAGTTCCCACATCTGCTTAGCACTTGTTGGCTGCTTTTCCTTCACTCTGCCGTCCAACTCATCCCAAACCATCTCAATTGGGTTGAGGTCGGGGGACTGTGGAGGCCAGGTCATCTGATGCAGCACTCCATCACTCTCCTTCTTGGTAAAATAGCCCTTACACAGCCTGGATGTGTGTTGGGTCATTGTCCTGTTGAAAAACAAATGATAGTCCCACTAAGCCCAAACCAGATGGGATGGCGTATCGCTGCAGAATGCTGTGGTAGCCATGCTGGTTAAGTGTGCCTTGAATTCTAAATAAATCACAGAGAGTGTCACCAGCAAAGCACCCCCACACCATAACACCTCCTCCTCCATTCTTTATGGTGGGAACTACACATGCAGAGATCATCCGTTCACCCACACCACGTATCACAAAGACACGGCGGTTGGAACCAAAAATCTCAAATTTGTCCATTGCTCGTGTTTCTTGGCCCAAGCAAGTCTCTTCTTCATATTGGTGTCCTTAAGTAGTGGTTTCTTTGCAGCAATTCGACCATGAAGGCCTGATTCACACAGTCTCCTCTGAAAAGTTGATGTTGAGATGTGTCTGTTACTTGAACTCTGTGAAGCATTTATTTGGGCTGAAATCTGAGGTGCAGTTAATTGCTGATTTCTAAGGCTGGTAACTCTAATGAGCTTATAACTCTGGGTATTCCTTTCCTGTGGCGGTCCTCATGAGAGCCAGTTTCATCATAGCGCTTGATGGTTTTTGCGACTACACTTGAAGAAACTTTAAAAGTTCTTGACATTTTCCGGATTGACTGACCATGTCTTAAAGTAATGATGGACTGTCGTTTCTCTTTGCTTATTTGAGCAGTTCTTGCCATAATATGGATTTGGTCTTTTACCAAATAGGCCTATCTTCTGTATACCAAACGCATTAAAAAGGAAAGAAATTCCACAAATTAACTTTTAACAAGGCACACCTGTTCATTGAAATGCATTCCAGGTGACTACCTCATGAAGCTGGTTGAGAGAATGCCAAGAGTGTACAAAGCTGTCATCAAGGCAAAGGGTGGCTAGTTTGAAGAATCTCAAATATAAAATATATTTTGATTTGTTTAACAGTTTTTTTGGTTACTACATGATTCCATGTGTTATTTCATAGTTTTGATGTCTTCACTATTATTCTACAATGTAGAAAACAGTAAAAATAAAGAATGTAGGTGTGTCCAAACTTTTGACTGATACTGTATATATATTTATTAATTATTCTACAAATCGATACTTGGAGTCAAAGTATCCATATAAAATCGTCCAAAATAATATTGCGATATGTAACTGTATCGATTTTTTCCACCATCGCTAGCCAAGATGCCCTTTTCTAAATTATAACTAGGATGAGCACTAGCTAAATTATTAGGAGGCTTTATATTTTAGGCAAATGTGTACGATGTTTACCCGATAGAGATGTATTCTTATGTCTCCAAAATGTCAGCTCGCCTTCATTCAATTCTTCAAGTTTTCAGAGGAGGATGTTTTCTGAAACATCTTGCAACAGAGACTAATGAAAGTAATGGCCTGGATTCTATGGTCGGAGGAAACTAAATTAGTCAATTGGATTTGACTATTTTCCAACCCAACAGGTAATTAACAATGTCTGGGGCGATTGAATCAAGAGGATGGAGGGTGGGATGGAGGGAGTGATGGAGGGAGGGAACAGATAAGTGGTGCTGTGCCTGGGACCAATACAGGGGGAACGTCCTGTTCCTCCACATCAAAGGATTGGACACGAATGAGGAACACAAAAATACAATGAATGAAGAGCTCAACCTAAACCACTTGTGACCCCCCTGTTCCCCCTCTTCTACCTCCAGACCCCTGGTTTCTGAACCTCTTGTCAAGACAATGAGAAACACAAAGCATGACCTCCTGCAATGGGAAACGGATCCAGGTTTGAGGTGGGGGGGTTCAGAGCCTCTTTTGGGCATGTAATTGTAATTGAATCAAGGCTGCAGGCTGCAGAGAGAGAGAGAGAGAGAGAGCGAGAGAGAAAGAGAGTAGCGTTGATGCTGTTCAAGGCCTTGGCATAAATCTCATTATCCTACTTCAATAGGAAGAGAGGGGCATCAGGGTCACTTCATTAACAACCGACAACCATATTGAGATCATTTGGTTGGTCGGCGGTTGAACCCAATGCTGTTGCTTCCTGACAAGGAAGAGCATTAGTGAAGAGAATTGGAGGGCAGGAGGGGTTGAGTAAAGCACCCAGGGTTCGCCCTCACAGCCTAGCTGCAGTGTTAAGGGAACTGACATACAAGTCCTTCAATTATCCCGATGACAGTTTACACTGAGCAGTGGTCAACCTCCAGCCGCACCGTGAGCTCATCAGCACCGCTGGCGGCCACCAGCACCGCTCCGATTATATCATACCTTGGAGGAACCTTGGGAAAACAAACTAGCTCTTCTGCTTACAAGCCACAATTGCAGACCAGGTGCCAACTAGAATAATATTTAACATTTCGATTTATGCCCCCGATGAATATTTTTCAAACTGTTCCCAGAGTCGTTCCTGCTTTTTCACTCACCCACTTCACCTCATTTCGGGTCCATTTTATTCAATTTGGGACACACAGCATATTAAATATGCATGTAGTCAAATTAACATATAATGAACGTATTGGAAGAATCCAACTCTTATTTAGTTTTCTTGAATTACACAGCGACAATGTTTTTCTAAACAGAATCTAGCTTGTCCTTTACAAACGACATCCATCTTAAAGCAGGAGGGTAGTGGTGATCTCTGTTCTGTTTCCAAAAAGTTTTTAAAAGTTTAAAATTGTGAAAAGACTGAAATGTGCTATCTTTGAAAGTACTGTAAACTAACATTTCGGTGAGCGGATTGACCCCTCTGTTGTCCATGTTTCAGAGGAGCATAATGAGTTAAAGTCTTCCATAATGTATGAGGAGTGGTGAGCAAGGACAACTGGTGCGAGTAACTCTAGAGGCAGGCAGGCCACTGTCTCCCTACCCTGGGGATGGGTGCTCTTTCCAAATTCATCTCAATGACCTGGCACACACACACGCATTCGCACATACCCATGCATAGGTTAGTGATGGGGGGGGGGAGGGGACCTATAGCAATATTATTTTTGCGCTAGTCGGCGGTACCTGCACCAAAACCCCAGTATTTTTCCTTCATAGTATTTTTCCTTCAAAACTCGTTAGTATTGTGATAATATTGTATCAAGAGGTCCCTGGCAATTCCCAGCCCTAATAGGCATGCGCACACAGACAGACGCACGCATTGCGCACAGTTGCAATTGCGCATACACACACTTCAACAGGTCTTCAACTATGTCTTGATATTTCTCTAAATTTCAGGGGATGGTTAAAAACCCCTTCTACAAAAAGAGACATATCTTCTCTAAATAAGAGACATGTCGATTATTTACAAAAAAGACCCCAAATCATGTCATTTTTCATTGGTCCCCTAAAGAGACTGCACTCATTCTTAAATATTAACGTTGAAATCGTTGCAATGCTCTCGAGTAGGGGCCATATGTTCCAATGTCACCGCAAGACATCACCCTAAAATAAATACTCCTCCCCTTCACTCTCCTTTCTCAAAGGAGGAGAGGACCTGGTCGCTCACTCTCTCTGGGAAGAGAACAAGTCCCTCTAAAACCAATAAGCTTTTAACAGGCACCTGCAGCACAGAAAATAAACACCTTGTATTTGTTTTCTTTCTCTGTCCCCTTAAACACTTGACTCGAAGGATAGCTCGCACGCCGCCAGGATAAACAATTCTATTTATCCACTTTCATCATGTCCTGGGTCTTTTCTCTCTCTCTTCACAGCTACTTAAACAGGCCTTCATCATTCAAACACTCCTCTCTCTCCCTCCCTCTCTATAGCTGAGGCAAACAGTTAGTTTGTTTAGCCAGCTGCACACACCCTTCCTAGCAAGACAACTTTGCCCTCTGCTCAGACAGATGCACAGATTTTTCACATCTCGCTCACTGCAGGGCTGACACGGACAGAGGCTCCTCCTTTAATAATAACATATGCCATTTAGCAGACACTTTTATCCAAGGCGACTTACAACCGTGCGTGTGTAAATGTTTATGTATGAGTGGCCCCAGCAGGAATCGAACCCATACACCACTCAGTAGTAGCCTGAGAACAAATAGAACCTTCACATTGAATGCACATTTTCCCCCTGCATTTCATTTTTATTGTATTCTACTCTCCCTCTCCTGTATTCTACTGTTTTTTTTTGTTGTCCTTTCACGTTGTGGACACCCTCAGTGAGATGAAAGGGGAGAAGAGTAGCCACTTCGGGAGACGCACGGACCACTGGCATTGACAGTGTCATGCATACACC
>NW_028159766.1:0-85376 GCF_964263955.1 Coregonus lavaretus | reverse complement strand
TGCCATTTGGGACGCGGACTAGTTTACTGCATTCAATATCTGGACCGAAAGGAAAACGCCTTGACAACAGCAGGGGGGGGGGACAGACGACTTTCCTGTATGCACTTTTCCAACCTAACTTTTAGATTGATGTCCGTGTTGAAATGTACATGTTCTATATTTATTTTCTACGATAATTTACCATTTGACATTGCTTGAGGTAAAAGAGTCACAATATTTCATTGAATTATTTTCTGTTTGCCTTTAATCAAATTAGAGCGACAGTCAGGGGGTACGAATTCATTGGATCCATTTGGTCTCATTCAGAGTCATTGTGTTAGAATTACAACCATGTTAAGAAATTCTAAGGTCTGATTTAGAACTAACCTTGGAGGTCAAAATGTTAATTTCCCTTTTGTCTACAGAAATATATGTGACATATGCAGGCCTTGGATATCCCTGCAGTGTTTCCCCGTATTCATTTAGCCTGCGGCGCACTCCCAAAAATATGACACAGGAAAAGATATAGCGTTGTAATGATAACCGTCTTCTGGTAGATGGAAAGGCTTTCCCAAAAACCTTCCCAAATAAATGTTAACTAGCTACAAAGAAACCTACGCCTACATAGGGCAGCAGATAGGGCAGCAGGTAGGGCAGCAGGTAGGGCGGCAGGTAGGCACCAGGTAGGCAGCAGGTAGGGCAGCAGGTAGGGCAGCAGGTAGGGCAGCAGGTAGGGCAGCAGGTAGGGCAGCAGGTAGGGCAGCAGGTAGGGCAGCAGGTAGGCAGCAGGTAGGCAGCAGGTAGGGCAGCAGGTAGGGCGGCAGGTAGGCAGCAGGTAGGGCAGCAGGTAGGGCAGCAGGTAGGCAGCAGGTAGGGCAGCAGGTAGGCAGCAGGTAGGGCAGCAGGTAGGGCAGCAGGTAGGCAGCAGGTAGGGCAGCAGGTAGGGCAGCAGGTAGGGCAGCAGGTAGGGCAGCAGGTAGGCAGCAGGTAGGGCAGCAGGTAGGCAGCAGGTAGGCAGCAGGTAGGGCAGCAGGTAGGGCAGCAGGTAGGGCGGCAGGTAGGGCAGCAGGTAGGGCAGCAGGTAGGGCAGCAGGTAGGGCAGCAGGTAGGGCGGCAGGTAGGCAGCAGGTAGGGCAGCAGGTAGGCAGCAGGTAGGGCAGCAGGTAGGGCAGCAGGTAGGGCAGCAGGTAGGGCAGCAGGTAGGGCAGCAGGTAGGGCAGCAGGTAGGCAGCAGGTAGGGCAGCAGGTAGGGCGGCAGGTAGGCAGCAGGTAGCCTAGCGGTCAGAACGTTGGGCCAGTAACTTAAAGGTCAGTGGTTTGAATCCCTGAAGCCGACGACAAGGTGAAATATAAACATCTGTTGATGTTCCCTTGAGCAAGGCACTTAACTCTAATTGCTCCTCTAAGTCACTCAGGAAAATGTAATCGATTATTTATATCAATCTCGTGGCCATTTGTTGTGGCAACTCCATCTCATTACAGAAACACTACTGCCTGCCTTCTGGCCTAACACCCACCATATCTGTTTTTTTTGGTCCATTTTATAAATTTTTTCAAACGTTAATATATTTTTTACTTTTTCTTTCCTTCATTCCATATTCCCTCCGTCCCGCCCTCCTCCACTGCTTATATCCTACCACCACCTCACCTACCACGTACCACTGGGCAGAAGAACCTACCATTCCTACACTTACTACCTGTAAGTAAACACTTTAACGTAACAGTGTTTAGTGCTTTTGCTTTACTACCATTGAGACTGGATCCATGCATGAGAGGAACCACGTCATTCTCATCTGTTCCTCTGATCTGGGTCGAATACACGTGTCAATTACTTTCAAATATTTGAGCTATGTTTGATTTAAAATGCCCTGTACAGTAAAACCAATTGTATTTGAGAAGAACCACGTCGTTCTCATCTCTACCATGCTTTAGTTTCTGACAGAGAACTGAAGGACTCATATATTTTCCACTTGATGATCAGATTAATGTCACACTATGACATTTGCTTATAAAGCATGGGTCCTGTGTGGCTCATCCTCTCTCTCTCTCTCTCTCTCTCTCTCTCTCTCTCTCTCTCTCTCTCTCTCTCTCTCTCTCTCTCTCTCTCTCTCTCTCTCTCTCTCTCTCTCTCTCTCTCTCTCTCCCTCTCCATCCCCTCTCCCTCTCCATCCCATCTCTCTCTCACCCTCTCCATCCCCTCTCCCTCTCATCCCCTCTCTCTCCCTCTCCATCCCATCTCTCTCTCTCCCTCTCCATCCCCTCTCCCTCTCCATCCCCCCTCTCTCTCTCCCTCTCATCCCCTCTCTCTCTCTCTATCTCACTCTCTCTCTCCCTCTCCATCCCCTCTCAATTCAATTTTGAATTCAATTCAATTTCAATTTAAGGGCTTTATTGGCAAGGAAAACATATGTTAACATTGCCAACGCAAGTGAAGTAGATAGTAAACAAAAGTTAAATAAATAATAAATATTAACAGTAAACATTACACTCAGAAGTTCCAAAAGAATAAAGACATTTCAAGTGTCATATTATGTATATATACAGTGTTGTAACAATGTGCAAATAGTTAACATTTACATTTACATTTACGTCATTTAGCAGACGCTCTTATCCAGAGCGACTTACAGTTAAAGTACAAAAGGGAAAATAAATAAACATAAATATGGGTTGGATTTACAATGGTGTTTGTTCTTCACTGGTTGCCCTTTTCTTGTGGCAACAGGTCACAAATCTTGCTGCTGTGATGGCACACTGTGGTATTTCACCCAATAGATATGGGAGTTTATCAAAATTGGATTTGTTTTCAAATTCTTTGTGGGTCTGTGTAATCTGAGGGAAATATGTGTCTCTAATATGGTCATACATTTGGCAGGAGGTTAGGAAGTGCAGCTGAGTTTCCACCTCATTTTGTGGGCAGTGTGCACATAGCCTGTCTTCTCTTGAGAGCCATGTCTGCCTACGGCGGCATTTCTCAAGAGCAAGGCTATGCTCACTGAGTCTATACATAGTCAAATATGTCCTTAAATTTGGGTCAGTCACAGTGGTCAGGTATTCTGCCACTGTGTACTCTCTGTTTAGGGCCAAATGGCATTCTAGTTTGCTCTGTTTTTTTGTAAATGTGTCAAGTAATTCTCTTTTTGTTTTCTCATGATTTGGTTGGGTCTAATTGTGTTGTTGTTGTTGCTGTCCTGGGGCTCTGTGGGGTCTGTTTGTGTTTGTGAACAGAGCCCCAGGACCAGCTTGCTTAGGGGACTCTTCTCCAGGTTCATCTCTCTGTAGGTGATGACTTTGTTATGGAAGGTTTGGGAATCACTTCCTTTTAGGTGGTTGTAGAATTTAATTGATATTTTCTGGATTTTGATCATTAGCGGGTATTGGTCTAATTCTGCTCTGCATGCATTATTTGGTGTTTTCCTTTTTTAAATTATTTGTTTATTTAACCAGGCAAGTCAGTTAAGAACAAATTCTTATTTACAATGACGGCCTACCCCGGCCAAACCCAGACGACGCTGGGCCAATTGTTTGCCGCCCTATGGGACTCCTAATCACGTCCGGATTGTGATACAGCCTGGAATCGAACCAGAGTCTGTAGAGACGCCTCAAATCAAATTTGTATTTGTCACATACGTGTTTAGCAGATGTTATTTCGAGTGTAGCGAAATGCTTGTGCTTCTAGATCCGACAGTGCAGTAATATCTAACAAGTAATATCTAACAATTTCAGAACATATACCCAATACACACAAATCTAGTAAGGAATGGAATTTAAGAATATATACATATATGGACAAGCAATGACAGAGTGGCATGGACTAAGATACAGTAGAATATTATATAGAATAGAATGCAGTATATACATATGAGATGAGTAGTGCAAGATATGTAAACATTATGAAAGTGACTAGTGTTCCATTTCTTAAAGTGGCCAGTGATTTCAATAGGCAGCAGCAGCCTCTAATGTGCTAGTGATGGCTATTTAACAGTCTGATGGCCTTGAGATAGAAGCTTTTTTTCATTCTCTCGGTCCCAGCTTTGATGCACCTGTACTGACCTCGCCTTCTGGATGATAGCGGGGTGAACAGGCAGTGGCTCGGGTGGTTGATGTCCTTGATGATATTTTTGGCCTTCCTGTGACATCGGGTGCTGTAGGTATCTTGGAGGGTGGGTAGTTTGCCCCGGTAATGCGTTCGGCAGACCGCACCACCCTCTGGAGAGCCCTGCTGTTGCGGTCGGTGCGGTTGCTGTACCGGGCGGTGACAGGATGCTCTCAATTGTGCATCTGTAAAAGTTTGTGAGGGTTTTAGGTGCCAAGCCAAATTTCTTCAGCCTCCTGAGGTTGATGAGGCTCTGTTGCGCCTTCTTCACCACACTGTCTGCGTGGGTGGACCATTTCAGTTTGTCAGTGATGTGTACGCCAAGGAACTTGAAGCTTTCCACCTTCTCCACTACGGTCCCGTCGATGTGGATAGTGGGGTGCACCCTCTGCTGTTTCCTGAAGTCCACGATCATCTCCTTTGTTTTGTTGACGTCGAGTGAGAGGTTATTTTCCTGGCACCACACTCCCAGAGCCCTCACCTCCTCCCTGTAGGCGGTCTCGTCATTGTTGGTAATCAAGCCTACTACTGTTGTGTCGTCTGCAAACTTGATGATTGAGTTGGAGGCATGCTTGGCCACGCAGTCATGGGTGAACAGGGAGTACAGGAGGGAGCTGAGCACGCACCCTTGTGGGTCCACAGTGTTGAGGATCAGCGAAGTGGAGGTGTTGTGTCCTACCTTCACCACCTGGGGGCGGCCCGTCAGGAAGTCCAGGACCCATTTGCACAGGGCGGGGTTCAGACCCAGGGCCTCGAGCTTAATGATGAGCTTGGAGGGTACTATGGTGTTGAATGCTGAGCTATAGTCATGAACAGCATTCTTACATAGGTATTCCTCTTGTCCAGATGGGATAGGGCAGTGTGCAGTGTGATGGCGATTGCATCGTCTGTGGATCTATTGGGGTGGTAAGCAAATTGAAGTGGGTCTAGGGTGACAGGTAAGGTAGAGGTGATATGATTCTTGACTGTCTCTCAAAGCACTTCATGATGACAGAGGTGAGTGCTACGGGCGATAGTCATTTAGTTCAGTTACCTTTGCTTTCTTGGGTACAGGAACAATGGTGGCCATCTTGAAGCATGTGGGAACAGCAGACTGGGAAAGGGAGAGATTGAATATGTCCGTAAACACACCAGCCAGCTGGTCTGCGCATGCTCTGAGGTCGCGGCTAGGGATGCCGTCTGGGCCGGCAGCCTGGCGGGGGTTAACATGCTTAAATGTCTTACTCACGTCGGCCACGGAGAAGGAGAGCCCACATTCCTTGATAGTGGGCCCCGTCGGTGCCACTGTGTTATCCTCAAAGTGGGCGAAGAAGGTTTTTAGCTTGTCTGGAAGCGAGACGTTGGTGTCTGAGACATGGCTGGTTTTCCTTTTGTAGTCTGTGATTGTCTGTAGACCCTGCCACATACATCTCGTGTCTGAGCCGTTGAATTGCGACTCCACTTTGTCTCTATACTGATGTTTTGCCAGTTTAATTGCCTTGCGGAGTGAGTAGCTACACTGTTTGTATTCTGCCATATTCCCAGTCACCTTGCGATGGTTCGCGCTTTCAGTTATGCGCGAATGCTGCCATCTATCCACGGTTTCTGGTTAGGGTAGGTTTTAATAGTCACAGTGGGCACAACATCACCTATACACTTCCTGATAAACACAGTCACCGTTTCAGTGTATTCATCTAAATTATATTTGCAAGCTACCCGGAACATATCCCAGTCCGCGTGATCAAAACGATCTTGAAGCGGGGATTCCGATTGGTCAGACCAGCGTTGAATGGTCCTTAGCACGGGTACTTCCTGTTTGAGTTTCTGCCTATAGGAAGGGAGGAGCAAAATGGAGTTGTGGTCAGATTTGCCAAAAGGAAGGCGGGGGAGGGCCTTATAAATATCCCGGAAGATCGAATAGCAATCCCTGGCTTCAATAAATGCAGCCTCAGGATATGTGGTTTCCAGTTTGCATAAAGTCCAGTGAAGTTCTTTGAGGGCCGTCGTGGTATCGGCTTGAGGGGGATATACACGGCCGTGACTATAACCGAAGAATATTATCTTGGGAGATAATACGGTCTGCATTTGATTGTGAGGTATTCAAGTTCGGGTGAACAAAAGGACTTGAGTTCCTGTATGTTACCATAATTACACCATGAGTCGTTAATCATGAAACACACACCTCCGCCCTTCTGCTTCCCGGAGAGATATTTATTCCTGTCTGCGCGATGAACTGA
This sequence comes from Coregonus lavaretus, assembly GCF_964263955.1. Lineage (NCBI taxonomy): Eukaryota > Metazoa > Chordata > Actinopteri > Salmoniformes > Salmonidae > Coregonus > Coregonus lavaretus. The sequence continues at coordinate 79,088 of NW_028159766.1, read as the reverse complement.
GAACCCATCTGGCTGGACCAATTTCGACAGAATATCCCCAGAGAGCCGTGTTTCCGTGAAACAAAGTATGTTACAGGCCTTGATTTCTCTCTGGAAAGAAATCCTTGCCCGGAGCTCGTCAACCTTGTTAACCAGAGACTGAACATTAGTGAGTAGTATACTTGGAAGCGGTGGGTGGTGTGCGCGCCTCCTAAGTCGGACCAGCAGGCCGCTCCGAGTGCCGCTCCTCCGCCGGCAATGTTTTGGGTCAGCCGCTGGAATCAGTTCAGTTGCCCTGGGGAGAGCAAACAAAGGATCTGCTTCGGGAAAGTCGTATTCCTGGTCGTGATGCTGGCTCTCTCTCTCTCTACCTCTACTCCTCTCTCTCTCTCTCTCTACCTCTCCACCCCCCCCTCTCTCTACCTCTCCATCCCCACCCCCCTCTCTCTCTCTCTCTCTCTCTCTCTCTCTCTCTCTCTCTCTCTCTCTCCATCCCCTCTCTCTCTCTCTCTCTCTCTCTCTCTCTCTCTCTCTCTCTCTCTCTCTCTCTCTCTCTCTCTCTCTCTCTCTCTCTCTCTCTCTCTCTCTCTCTCTCTCTCTCTCTCTCTCTCTCTCTCTCTCTCTCTCTCTCTCTCTCTCTCTCTCTCTCTCTCTCTCTCTCTCTACCTCTCCATCCCCCCCCTCTCTCTCTCTCTCTCTCTCTCTCTACCTCTCCATCCCAGACTCTCCCTTCCCCTCTTCCTCACATAAGACAGCCTGTACCAGTACATTATCCCCTGACATGAATTAATGAGTGATATGATTGACACTTTGGAGCCTTGAGGATCTGAAGGCATGCTTTAAGATTTTTGTTCTGTTCTGAGACTTGAGGATGCGTTTGTGTGTGTGTGTGTGTGTGTGTGTGTGTGTGTGTGTGTGTGTGTGTGTGTGTGTGTGTGTGTGTGTGTGTGTGTGAGGTCAATGTTGTCATGTCATCAATAACAGGGACAGAGGTTAAGCCCCTCCCTCTCATCCAGCTATCTCCCTGCCTGTCAATGGAACCCAACCACACACACACACCCTTCTATCTCCCTGCCTGTCAATGGAACCCAACCACACACACACACCCTGCTATCTCCCTGCCTGTCAATGGAGCCCAACCACACACACACACCCTGCTATCTCCCTGCCTGTCAATGGAGCCCAACCACACACACACACCCTGCTATCTCCCTGCCTGTCAATGGAGCCCAACCACACACACACACACCCTGCTATCTCCCTGCCTGTCAATGGAATCCAATACAGGCAACAGGACCATTTACCCCCAAGGACACACAGCCTCGCTCTGCCAATATACTGACAATGAGGTAGAAGGGGATGAAAGAGGGGGGAGGGAGTGAGGGAAGGAAGAGAGAGCTGGGTAGAGAGAGACGAATGAGAGAGAGAGGGAGAGAGAGGCCTTGGTTCCCATCATGCATTTCACATGGGAGCGTCTAACCGCCTGTCTCTGACTCTCTATTGTTGTGTAAAACGGCTAGCATCAGCATCATGAAAATGAGCAGCAAGAGCAGAGGTCTCCCATGCTCTCTCTCTCTCTCTCTCTCTCTCTCTCTCTCTCTCTCTCTCTCTCTTCTCTCTCTCTCTCTCTCTCTCTCTCTCTCTCTCTCTCTCCCCTTCTCTCTCTCCCTCCCATCCTCTCTCTCTCTCTCCCTCCCTCCTCTCTCTCTCTCCTCCTCCCATCCTCTCTCTCTCTCTCTCTCCCTCCATCCGTCTGTCCGTCCGGTCCTTATCACTACAACAGGCAGTGCTATAACAGAGCTGTTAGACTATTTCTGCGTCCCAAATGACACCCTATTCCCTATGGGCTCAGGTCAAAAGTAGTGCACTACAAAGGAGTATAGTGCAATTTGGGAAGCATAGCGTTTAGCAGAATGTGCTGAGTGCACTAACACCTTCTTTTAAACCTACAAGGCTGCCAGAACATTGAGCAAGAATCATATTAATTGGTACAAGATCGTGTACGTGGCTGGTTCTGACGGTCTCTGCATTCTGATGAGGGAGGAGAGGAGGGAAGAAGGGAAGAGTGGAGAGGGGAAGAGTGGAGGGGAGATGGGAAGAGAGGAGAGGAGAACAGAGGAGAGGAGCAGGGAAGAGAAGAGGGGAGGTGAGGGGAGCTAGAACAATAATGGAAAGGAATGGTACTAGGAGCTGTATTGAGATTGAGTAGATGTAGAGAATGGTCTTATTATAGTCTCTTCTATAGAGAATGGTTTTTATTATAGTCTTTTCTATAGAGGATGGTCTTATTATAGCCTCTTCTATAGAGAATGGTCTTATTATAGTTCTTCTATAGAGAATGGTCTTATTATAGTCTCTTCTATAGAGAATTGTCTTATAGTCTCTTCTATAGAGGATGGTCTTATTATAGCCTCTTATATAGAGGATGGTCTTATTATAGTCTCTTCTATAGAGAATGGTCTTATAGCCTCTTCTATAGAGAATGGTCTTATTATAGCCTCTTCTATAGAGGATGGTCTTATTATAGTCTCTTCTATAGAGAATGGTCTTATTATAGCCTCTTCTATAGAGAATGATCTTATTATAGTCTCTTCTATAGAGGATGGTCTTATTATAGCCTCTTCTATAGAGGATGGTCTTATTATAGTCTCTTCTATAGAGGATGGTCTTATTATAGCCTCTTCTATAGAGGATGGTCTTATTATAGTCTCTTCTATAGAGAATGGTCTTATTATAGCCTCTTCTATAGAGAATGGTCTTATTATAGTCTCTTCTATAGAGGATGGTCTTATTATAGTCTCTTCTATAGAGAATGGTCTTATTATAGTCTCTTCTATAGAGGATGGTCTTATTATAGTCTATTCTATAGAGAATGGTCTTATAGCCTCTTCTATAGAGGATGGTCTTATTATAGTCTCTTCTATAGAGGATTGTTTTATTATAGCCTCTTCTATAGAGGATGGTCTTATTATAGTCTCTTCTATAGAGGATGGTCTTATTATAGCCTCTTCTATAGAGAATGGTCTTATTATAGTCTATTCTATAGAGAATGGTCTTATAGTCTCTTCTATAGAGGATGGTCTTATTATAGTCTCTTCTATAGAGGATGGTCTTATTATAGCCTCTTCTATAGAGAATGGTCTTATTATAGTCTCTTCTATAGAGAATGGTCTTATTATAGTCTCTTCTATAGATAATGGTCTTATTATAGCCTCTTCTATAGAGAATGGTCTTATTATAGTCTCTTCTATAGAGGATGGTCTTATTATAGTCTCTTCTATAGAGGATGGTCTTATTATAGTCTATTCTATAGAGAATGGTCTTATTATAGTCTCTTCTATAGAGGATGGTCTTATTATAGTCTCTTCTATAGATAATGGTCTTATTATAGCCTCTTCTATAGAGAATGGTCTTATTATAGTCTCTTCTATAGAGGATGGTCTTATTATAGCCTCTTCTATAGAGGATGGTCTTATTATAGTCTCTTCTATAGAGAATGGTCTTATTATAGTCTCTTCTATAGAGGATGGTCTTATAGCCTCTTCTATAGAGGATGGTCTTATTATAGCCTCTTCTATAGAGAATGGTCTTATAGCCTCTTCTATAGAGGATGGTCTTACAGTGCCTTCGGAAAGTATTCAGACCCCTTGACTTTTTCCACATTATGTTACGTTACAGCCATATTCTAAAGTTGATCAAATCGTTTTTTTTACCCTCATCAATCTACACACAATATCCATTCATGACAAAGCAAAAACAGGTTTTTAGAAATGTTTGCTAATTCATTAAAAATACAATTACTGAAATATTACATTTAGATAAGTATTGAGACCCTTTAATCACTACTTTGTTGAAGCACCTTTGGCAGCGATTACAGCCTAGAGTCTTCTTGGATATGACGCTACAAGCTTGGCACACCTGTATTTGGGGAGTTTCTCCCATTCTTCTCTGCAGATCCTCTCAAGCTCTGTCAGGTTGGATGGGGAACGTTGCTGCACAGCTATTTTCAGGTCTCTCCAGAGATGTTCGATCTAGTTCAAGTCCGGGCTCTGGCTTGGCCACTCAAGGACATTCAGAGACTTGTCCCGAAGCCACTCCTGTGTTGTCTTGGCTATGTGCTTAGGGTTGTTGTCCTGTTGGAAGGTGAACCTTCGTCCCAGTCTGAAGTCCTGAGCGCTCTGGAGCAGATTTCATCAAGGATCTCTCTGTACTTTGCTCCGTTCATCTTTCCCTCGATCCTGACTAGTCTCCCAGTCCCTGCCGCTGAAAAACATCCCCACAGCATGATTCTGCTACCACCATGCTTCACTGTAGGGATGGTGCCAGGTTTCCTCCAGATGAGACGCTTGGCATTCAGGCCAAAGAGTTCAATATTGGTTTCATCAGACCAGAGAATCTTGTTTCTCATGGTCTGAGAGTCTTTATGTGCCTTTTGGAAAACTCCAAGCGGGCTGTCATGTTCCTTTTACTGAGGAGTGTTTTCGTCTGGCCACTCTACCATAAAGGCCTGATTGGTGGAGTGCTGTAGAGATGGTTGTCCTTCTGGAAGGTTCTCCCATCTCTACACAGGAACTCTAGAGCTCTGTCAGAGTGACCATCGGGTTCTTGGTCACCTCCCTGACCAAGGCCCTTCTCCCCCGATTGCTCAGTTTGGCCAGGCGGCCAGCTCTAGGAAGAGTCTTGGTGGTTCCAAACTTCTTCCATTTAAGAATGATGGAGGCCACTGTATTCTTGGGGACCTTCAATGCTGCAGAAATGTTTTGGTACCCTTCCCCAGATCTGTGCCTCGACACAATCCTGTCTCGGAGCTCTACAGACAATTCCTTCAACCTCCTGGCTTGGTTTTTGCTCTGACATGCACTGTCAACTGTGGGACTTATATAGACAGGTGTTTGCCTTTCCAAATCATGTCCAATCAATTGAATTTACCACAGGTGGACTCCAATCAAGTTGTAGAAACATCTCAAGGATGATCAATGGAAACAGGATGCACCTGAACTCAATTTCGAGTCTCATAGCAAAGGATCTGAATACTTATGGAAATAAGGTATTTCTGTTTTTTAGGTTGAATAAATGTACAAACATATCTAAAAACATGTTTTCACTTTGTCATTATGGGTTATTGTGTGTAGATTGATGAGGATTTTCTGTTTATTTAATCGATTTTAGAATAAGGCAGTAACATAACAAAATGTGGAAAAGGTAAAGGGTTCTGAATACTTTTCCAAAGGCACTGTATAGCCTCTTCTATAGAGAATGGTCTTATTATAGTCTCTTCTATAGAGGATGGTCTTATTATAGTCTATTCTATAGAGAATGGTCTTATTATAGTCTATTCTATAGAGAATGGTCTTATAGCCTCTTCTATAGAGGATGGTCTTATTATAGCCTCTTCTATAGAGGATGGTCTTATTATAGTCTCTTCTATAGAGAATGGTCTTATAGCCTCTTCTATAGAGAATGGTCTTATTATAGTCTCTTCTATAGAGAATGGTTTTATTATAGTCTCTTCTATAGAGGATGGTCTTATTATAGCCTCTTCTATAGAGAATGGTCTTATAGCCTCTTCTATAGAGGATGGTCTTATTATAGTCTATTCTATAGAGAATGGTCTTATTATAGTCTCTTCTATAGAGGATGGTCTTATAGCCTCTTCTATAGAGAATGGTCTTATTATAGTCTCTTCTATAGAGGATGGTCTTATTATAGTCTCTTCTATAGAGAATGGTCTTATTATAGTCTCTTCTATAGAGAATGGTCTTATTATAGCCTCTTCTATAGAGCATGGTCTTATTATAGTCTCTTCTATAGAGAATGGTCTTATTATAGTCTCTTCTATAGAGAATGGTCTTATTATAGAGGATGGTCTTATTATAGTCTCTTCTATAGAGAATGGTCTTATTATAGTCTCTTCTATAGAGAATGGTCTTATTATAGCCTCTTCTATAGAGCATGGTCTTATTATAGTCTCTTCTATAGAGAATGGTCTTATTATAGTCTCTTCTATAGAGAATGGTCTTATTATAGTCTCTTCTATAGAGAATGGTCTTATTATAGTCTCTTCTATAGAGGATGGTCTTATTATAGTCTCTTCTATAGAGAATGGTCTTATTATAGTCTCTTCTATAGAGAATGGTCTTATTATAGCCTCTTCTATAGAGCATGGTCTTATTATAGTCTCTTCTATAGAGGATGGTCTTATTATAGTCTCTTCTATAGAGGATGGTCTTATTATAGTCTCTTCTATAGAGGATGGTCTTATTATAGTCTCTTCTATAGAGGATGGTCTTATTATAGTCTCTTCTATAGAGAATGGTCTTATTATAGTCTCTTCTATAGAGGATGGTCTTATAGCCTCTTCTATAGAGGATGGTCTTATTATAGCCTCTTCTATAGAGGATGGTCTTATTATAGTAATTATACGATGTACACACATAATATTAGATTATGATTTCAGTGTGTGATATGGGGGTTAGATACATGTTTATTTCCACATTATAAAGAAGCCATTGTTCCTAAAGATTAGAACTGAAATGTTGATCAGAGCCTTGCTGTAGGAAAATCACGTCAGTGTCCGACTTTTGGCTGTCGCAGACTTCACTCCTCCACAGTTTATAGTTTTATTTATTTGGGTGTATTTTTTTACCGTTATTTTACCAGGTACAGTTGGAAGTTTACATACACCTTAGCCAAAAACATTTAAACTCAGTTTTTCACAATTCCTGACATTTAATCCTAGTGAAAAGGCCTCCTTGTAGCTCAGTTGGTAGAGCATGGTGTTTGCAACGCCAGGGTTGTGGGTTTGATTCCCACGGGGGGCCAGTATGAAAATGTATGCACTCACTAACTGTAAGTCGCTTTGGATAAGAGCATCTGCTAAATGACTAAAATGTGAAAGGTCAGTTAGGATCACCACTTTATTTTAAGAATGTGAAATGTCAGAATAATAGTAGAGAGAATGATTTATTTCAGCTTTAATTCCTTTCATCACATTCCCAGTGGGTCAGAAGTTTACATTCACTCAATTAGTATTTGGTAGCATTGCCTTTAAATTGTTTAACTTGGGTCAAATGTTTCGGGTAGCCTTCCACAAGCTTCCCACAATAACTTGGGTGAATTTTGGCCCATTCCTCCTGACAGAGCTGGTGTAACTGAGTCAGGTTTAATAATAATAATACGCCATTTAGCAGACGCTTTTATCCAAAGCGACTTACAGTCATGCGTGCATATATATTTTTGTGTATGGGTGGTCCCGGGGATCGAACCCACTACCCTGGCGTTACAAGCGATGTGCTTGTAAGCTGAGCTACAGAGGACTTGACATACTTGACATTATGGAGTGTTTGTGTAGATCGATTACAAATCAATACAATTAAATCTATTTCAATCCCATTTTGTCATGCAACAAAATGTGAAAAAAGTTGAAGGGGGAGTTTCTATAGGCTACTTTCTGTCCCACTAACACTAACACTAAATAATATAAAAGGTGAAATATTAACTTTGTAAAGTGGTGTGATTGTGATAACGTACAGGAACTCAAGTCCTTTTGTTCACCCAACCTAGAATACCTCACAATCAAATGCCGACCGTATTACCTCCCAAGATAATTATCTTCGGTCATGGTCACAGCCGTGTATATAACCCCTCAAGCCGTGAGCTGCATTGTGTTGTAGAATGAGGACTTGAACAGGCAGGTCAATACTGTATTGTTGCTGGTTAAATAGGAGAGAGCGGTTCTATTTGTGTGTGTGTGTGTGTGTGTGTGTGTGTGTGTGTGTGTGTGTGTGTGTGTGTGTGTGTGTGTGTGTGTGTGTGTGTGTGTGTGTGTGTGTGTGTGTGTGTGTGTGTGTGTGTGTGTGTGTGTGTGTGTGTGTGTGTGTGTGTGTGTGTGGAGTACAGTCAGAGTAGAATTTCTATGGGGTAGAGTACCATGATAAGTATTTATTTCTATGGAGTAGAGTACCATGATAAGTATTTATTTATATGGGGTAGAGTTCCATGATAAGTATTTATTTATATGGGGTAGAGTACCATGATAAGTATGTATTTCTATGGGGTAGAGTACCATGATAAGTATTTATTTCTATGGGGTAGAGTTCCATGATAAGTATTTATTTATATGGGGTAGAGTACCATGATAAGTATGTATTTCTATGGGGTAGAGTACCATGATAAGTATTTATTTATATGGGGTAGAGTTCCATGATAAGTATTTATTTATATGGGGTAGAGTTCCATGATAAGTATTTATTTATATGGGGTAGAGTACCATGATAAGTATTTATTTCTATGGGGTAGAGTTCCATGATAAGTATTTATTTATATGGGGTAGAGTTCCATGATAAGTATTTATTTATATGGGGTAGAGTTCCATGATAAGTATTTATTTATATGGGGTAGAGTTCCATGATAAGTATTTATTTCTATGGGATAGAGTACCATGATGAGGCTCACCACACATTCACTGCTTAATCTGGTCTGGCCCCCTGTTCCAATCTATTTTCAATGTGCACAAAATATCTGTTTGTCTGAGTATAGGGTAGTTTTGTTCCTGACTGTATTGAGTTGAATTGGCCTGAAGGAGGCCCAAAAAGCGTCCAGTCCAAAGACAACCCAAATGTACATTATCTGCTGCACAAAATAGCATTTTTTTTGTCCCAGAATCGTGTGGTTCTGGAGGAAGTCCTGAAAGCAAGTTGTTTCTTGAGGCAAACAAACTCTATTATTACTGTAATGCCTTCTCCACCCCAGGATTCAATGACTAATTGACCATCATCGGGCCCGCTGATTGATGTATCTGCCTTCACAAGACTAAGCCTTGCCAAATGAATTAGATGGTAAATGGTATGGATCGAATTGGGAGGAAAAAGTTTTAAATGAATGTAACTTCTCTCTCTCTTTACCACAGTCTTTTCTACCCAATCCTTCAATGACTTTCCAGGTATGAGTCATCTCTAACATCTAACATCTGTTTCAACTAATATCTCTCTGTTGTTAGTCTGTTCTTTTCTCATTAACAGAAGGCAGAGAAGCGTAAGGAGACGTTGAGCAACACTAAAGTAGGACATTATAATTATTGATTCATTGATTATTGATTCGTTGTTGATTTGTTGTTGTTTGTCTTGTGTTCTCCTAAACAGGAAGCTGGCTAAGAAGCGTAAGGAGACGTTGAGCAGTGCTCGGCAGGAGATGACAGTGATGGTGAACTCCATGGACAGGAGTTATGCGGAGCAGGGGACAAACTGTGATGAGGCCTTGTCCTTCATGGACACACATAACCACACCCTCAACACTAGGAGCGAGTGCACCCTCACACTCAATGGGAGAAGTAAGTTGTACTGGAAAAATACATACCTTCAGACTTTGATTGGCCTTTTTTTTCCCCTTCTGAAATCAATAGTATTGATCAAATATCTTATCCCTATACTGTAGTATGCTTTGACTCCAGCCACTCAAGTCATAGACTGTTCTCTCTCTGCTACCGCACAACAAGCGGTACTGATGCACCAAGTCTGGAACCAACAGGACCCTGAACAGCTTCTACCCGCAAGTCATAAGACTGCTAAATAGTTAGTTAACACTAGAACCGCTATAGACCAACAGGCATTGACATTAGATTTTCTGAAATGTAAAAAATCAGCCCCCCCAAAAAATCTAAGTTCTGCTCCTTCCTTGACTTTTCCTAAATGTTTGTATTTTACATTGCTCATTTGTTAGAATGTTGAAGTCACATTCAGAAAAGTATTTAGAGCCTTTTTACCTGTATTTCTTTCACACCTATCCCCAAAGTAAAACCATTGAAATGATTGCATGTTGCATTTATATTTTTTGTTCAGTATAGTTATAATAAATAAAACAGTCCCATAACAGCTTCTTTTTACAAAGTGTAAATAGAAGCTGTTATGGGACTGTTTTATTTACCATAACTTTACTGACAATAACTATACTGAACAAAAAATATAAATGCAACATGTAATAATTTCAATGGTTTTACTGAGTTACAGATCATATAAGGAAGTCAGTCAATTTAAATAAATTCATTAGGGCCTAATCTATTGATTTCACATGAGTGGGCAGGGGCGCAGCCATGGGTGGTCCTGGGAGGGCATAGGCCCACCCACTTGGGCACCAGGTCCACCCACTGTGGAGCCAGGCCCAGCCAATCAGAATGAGTTTTACCCCACAAGAGGGCTTTATTACAGACCAAAATACTCCTCAGTTTCATCAGCTGTCCGGATGGCTGGTCTCAGACGATCCTGCAGGTGAAGAAGTCGGATGTGGAGGTCCTGGGCTGGCGTGGTTACACGTGGTCTGCGGTTGTGAGGCCGGTTGGACATACTGCCAAATTCTGTAAAATGACGTTGGAGGTGGCTTATAGTAGAGAAATTAACATTACATTAACTGGTAACAGCTCTGGTGGACATTCCTGCAGTCAGCATGCCAATTGCACGCACCCTCAAAACTTGATACATCTGTGGCATTGCGTTGTGTGACAAAACTGCACATTTTAGAGTGGCCTTTTATTGTTCCCGGCACAAGGTGCATCTATGTAATGATCATACTGTTTAATCAGCTTCTTGATATGCCACACCTGTCAGGTGGATGGATTATCTTGGCAAAGGAGAAATGCTCACTAACAGGGATGTAAACAAATTTGTGCAGAAAATTTGAGAGAAATAAGCATATGGCATATTTGTGCGTATGGAACATTTCTGGGATCTTTTATTTCAGCTCATGAAACATGGGACCAACACTTTACATGTTGAGTTTATATTTTTGTTCAGTATATTACTAATCAAATGCATTGTAAGGGAAATGAGAACATGCTACACGTTGCAGTAGTCCTTTAGAATAATTCAAAAACATATCCTTGACTCCAGCCAAGTTGATGATCGAATGCCCACTGAATGAATGACAAATAGATGGAATAGGCGATAATTGTGCAAGTTACTTCACAATCTAATTAAAAAATGAGGCCTAACTGAATGATGAGGGTGAAGAGGTTGATTTTACTTTAGAACAACAATAGTGTGATGATGAGTTTTTGTTAGAATAATGAAAAACATATTCTTGACTCTATCCAAGCTGATGAGCGGGAAACAAACGGTGGCAGTCAGTCTGCACAGCCGGCCCATCGATACGACACCTAAACTACATTTATATTTTACATTTTAGTCATTTAGCAGACGCTCTTATCCAGAGCGACTTACAGTTAGTGAATACATATATATTTTTTTTTTTCATACTGGTCCGCCGTTGGAATCGAACCCACAACCCTGGCGTTGCAAACGCCATGCTCTATCAACTGAGCTACATCCCTGCCGGCCATTCCCTCCCCTACCCTGGACGACGCTGGGCCAATTGTGCGCCGCCCCATGTGTCTCCCGGTCATGGAAATACCAATCACTGATGCATTTTGTTCATGTCTTATGATTGACTTGGGCAAATGAATGCGTTTTCTAACAAGTTGAATAGATTTAGTTGATTTCCTACTAAGTTCAATAAATGTTTGAATATTGTTGAATTTCGGTTTAATGTCTGGATTCCGTGATTCGGTCCGCAACGCCTATTTTATAGGGCCCTAGTCCATGAACTTGTCATAAATCAACATAGGATATGCCCCCCCCCCCCCCACAGGACTCAAATATATATATATATATATATATATATATATATATATATATATATATATATATATATACAGTCGTGGCCAAAATTGTTGGCACCCCTGAAATTTTTCCAGAAAATGAAGTATTTCTCACAGAAAAGTATTGAAATTACACATGTTTTGCTATGCACATGTTTATTTCCTTTGTGTGTATTGGAATAACACAAAAAAAAACAGGAAAAAAGCAAATTTGACATAATTTCACACAAAACTAAAAAAATGGGCCGGACAAAGTTATTGGCACCCTTTCAAAATTGTGGATAAATAAGTTTGTTCCAAGCATGTGATGCTCCTTTAAACTCACCTGGGGCAAGTAACAGGTGTGGGCAATCTAAAAATCACACCTGAAAGCAGATAAAAAGGAGAGAAGTTGACTCAGTCTTTGCATTGTGTTTCTGTGTGTGCCACACTAAGCATGGAGAACAGAAAGAGGAAAAGAGAACTGTCTGAGGACTTGAGAACCAAAATTGTGGAAAAATATCAACAATCTCAAGGTTACAAGTCCATCTCCAGAGATCTAGATGTTCCTTTGTCCACAGTGCGCAACATGATCAAGAAGTTTGCAACCCATGGCACTGTAGCTAATCTCCCTGGACGTGGACGGAAGAGAAAAATTGATGAAAGGTTGCAACGCAGGATAGTCCGGATGGTGGATAAGCAGCCCCAAACAAGTTCCAAAGAAATTCAAGCTGTCCTGCAGGCTCAGGGTGCATCAGTGTCAGCGCGAACTATACGTCGAAATTTGAATGAAATGAAACGCTATGGCAGGAGACCCAGGAGGACCCCACTGCTGACACAGAGACATAAAAAAGCAAGACTACAGTTTGCCAAAATGTACATGAGTAAGCCAAATTCCTTCTGGGAGAACGTCTTATGGACAGATGAGACCAAGATAGAGCTTTTTGGTAAAGCACATCGTTCTACTGTTTACCGAAAATGTAATGAAGCCTTCAAAGAAAAGAACACAGTACCTACAGTCAAATATGGTGGAGGTTCAAAGATGTTTTGGGGTTGTTTTGCTGCCTCTGGCACTGGGTGCCTTGACTGTGTGCAAGGCATCATGAAATCTGAGGATTACCAAAGGATTTTGGGTCGCAATGTAGGGCCCAGTGTCAGAAAGCTGGGTTTGCGTCCGAGATCATGGGTCTTCCAGCAGGACAATGACCCCAAACATACTTCAAAAAGCACCCAGAAATGGATGGCAACAAAGCGCTGGAGAGTTCTGAAGTGGCCAGCAATGAGTCCAGATCTTAATCCCATTGAACACCTGTGGAGAGATCTTAAAATTGCTGTTGGGAAAAGGCACCCATCCAATATGAGAGACCTGGAGCAGTTTGCAAAAGAAGAGTGGTCCAAAATTCCGGGTGAGAGGTGTAAGAAGCTTATTGATGGTTATAGGAAGCGACTGATTTCAGTTATTTTTTCCAAAGGGTGTGCAACTAAATATTAAGTTAAGGGTGCCAATCATTTTGTCCGGCCCATTTTTTGAGTTTTGTGTGAAATTATGTCAAATTTGCTTTTTTCCTGTTTTTTTTGTGTTATTCCAATACACACAAAGGAAATAATCATGTGCATAGCAAAACATGTGTAATTTCAATACTTTTCTGTGAGAAATACTTCATTTTCTAGAAAAATTTCAGGGGTGCCAACAATTTTGGCCATGACTGTATATATATATATATATATATATCTTGGAAATGTAAGCAAGGTTTGAGCTTCTTCAGTCTGTGTCATAAAGTGGAGACTTTTCTGTCTCTTTCAGAGTGAGTGACACATTGACTTTATATAGTGTACCAAGAGTTGTTCCCTCGCTTAAGGCCATACCAGCCTGAATACCCCCGATCTCGTCTGATCTCGGAAGCTAAGCAGGGTCGGGCCTGTTTAGTACTTGGATGGGAGACCGCCTGGGAATACCAGGTGCTGTAAGCTTTTTGTCCCAGTAGAGCGTGCTCTTGTGTCATGGAGCAACTGCCTTTTATTTATCACCCTAATAATATCATGGATTGTTATTGGACTAAATGCAGTTTGTGTGTGCTGCCCTGCCCTGCCCTGATCAAATCAAATAATGGACATTGCGTTTCCCTCAAAATGTAGGCAGTACATGCAGTACATTTTTAGTCTAGGAGACTGTCAATGTCTGTAGTCCATTAGGGCACTATAAAATCCCTTCAATGTTTTGCCTGATTCCGTTAATTCCCAAGTTCCCTTTTCTCCGTTTAGATTTCCCCGTTGACCGTTTGTCCCTGTTTTGGCAGGTTTTCGCTCTCAAAAGTACACCTTTTTAATAGCAAAACAGCACAATTGGATGTTCTATGTCCACAACAATGTTTAAACCCTATCAGGTGACCATTTTTGAGGTCTGGGAAAAATGTAAGACATTTAGATTTTGGGGTGTAGTTACCCTTAAATGCAAGCGTGCACCAGGAAGAGACCTTTGTTTGGTTAAGCGGTGTTGCTGTAGAACAAATGGCCACTGGAGTGATGCAAATGATCACGGTATAATTCTGCCAGGCAGGCTACTTTGTAGTTAACATTTACTTGCGAAGGTTTTGGGGGAAAGCCATTCCTTCCCTACCAGAAGAAGGTTATCATTAGCATCATCGCTAACGGCTACACAAAGTGTAGACATACTCGCGCACCGCACACATGCACACAGACAGGGGCATTCCTGTGCCCTTTCAGAAAGTTCATGGAAATACCAATCACTGATGCATTTTGTTCATGTCTTATGATTGACTTGGGCAAATGAATGCGTTTTCTAACAAGTTGAATAGATTTAGTTGATTTCCTACTAAGTTCAATAAATGTTTGAATATTGTTGAATTTCGGTTTAATGTCTGGATTCCGTGATTCGGTCCGCAACGCCTATTTTATAGGGCCCTAGTCCATGAACTTGTCATAAATCAACATAGGATATGCCCCCCCCCCCCCCCCCACAGGACTCAAATATATATATATATATATATATATATATATATATATATATATATATCTTGGAAATGTAAGCAAGGTTTGAGCTTCTTCAGTCTGTGTCATAAAGTGGATACTTTTCTGTGTCTCGTTCAGAGTGAGTGACACATTGACTTTATATAGTGTACCAAGAGTTCTTCCCTCGCTTACGGCCATACCAGCCTGAATACGCCCTTCCGGTGAGTTGAGTGAGACAGGTGCAGGTGATTAAGCTGTAATTGAGTGTTTGGGAGAGAACTATTTGCTTGAGTTTCTTAGTTTATTGAAGGACAATTGTTTGATTTTGAATTCAATTAAGTTTAAGGTTAGTTAGGTTTTTCCCCCCCTTGCAGTTCTGCTGCTTGGGGGTGAGTTTTTTGAGACTTTTTTTCTGTTTGGTTAATGACGGACAACATGGCAAAGAATAATGGAACGGATAAAGACAAAGGCAATGCGCAACGGACAAAACTTGGACCTGAAGGTGGCTCAAAATACGGCAAGGAACGAACAGTGGCAGTGGAATTGATGGGAGAAGACAAGATAACGACGATGGAATTACTAAGATCAATTAAAGATGTGTGCGGAAAGGTGGTGGGGTGCAGAATAAAAGGAGAAAGGAAATATGAAGTCACGATGGGGGATGAAAATGGAAAAGAGTGTTTAATGGATGGGTTCATGATTAAGAACACGAAGGTAATGGCGAGAGATATGATGGCAAACGAACTCATAGTCTCGTTTATGAATTTGCCAGTTTATATCGAAGACGGAGCTATACTGGATAAACTGCAGATCTGGGGTGTAGCTGCGGTCTCAGAAATCAGAAGGAGAGTCTGGCCGGGGACGGAAATCGTGGATGGGACAAGATACTGTAAGGTAAAGTTCACGGACACCGTGCAGTCCTTGCCGTATTCCACTAAATTCGAGACAATGGAGGGTGGTGAATATTTCAGGGTGATTCATGACAAGCAGGTTAGGGTATGTCGCCTGTGTATTCAACCTGGACATATTTTAAAGGACTGCCCTGACTTTAGGTGTTTTAAGTGCGGAAACCAGGGACACTATGCGAGGGAATGTGCTGGAGCGAGGGATAGGGCAGTTTGCGCAGGATGTCGGAAGGGAACCGATGAGTGCAACTGTGGAGAGGTTGTAAGTGAGGAGGAGAGCCAGGACCTCTTAATGGAAGCTGATGCATCACCGGGAGGAGAAGAAGAGGATGGGGAAGAGGATGTGGAGGAAGGTGGAGAGATGGAAGAGCAAAAGGCAGACGAAATAGGGAGCAGCTTGGACTCAGAGATGAGAAGAGGGAGTTTACAGGAGGAGGGGGGGGTCGGGCTGGGTGGAGGCACTGGGGACGCGCAGATTTTGGGGGAAAGCTCAGGCCCTGCGAGTACCTCAGGGGGTGAAGACATGGAGGGGAGTTTGATTTTGACGACAATACCAGAGACGGAGAGGGATACGGGGAGCACAACGGATGTGGGAGTAAAGAACTTGAGTTGGCTGGACGAAATGGGCTTGGAGGAGATATCTGATACGGACGAAGGGGCAAAGGTAGAAAAACTAAGGGAAAGCTACAGGAAGAGGAAAGCGACGGGGGGGGAGAAGAAGGATAGAAGAGGAAAGAAACAGGACAAAAAGTAGAGGACAATGAAGGTATTTCTTTTCATTTTATTATTTTTTGAAATGGTTAAGTTTGTGTCCCTAAATGTAAATGGTTTAAGGACAATGGATAAATTTCAAAATATTGTTCAAATGAAGAATGTGGATATCTTATGTCTACAAGAGACACACTGGGACAATGATTGTGTATTGAAAGTAAAACAAATATGGAGGGATTTTATTTTTGTTAATAATGGTAGAGGGAATTCTAGTGGGGTTGCTATTCTAGTGAGAAAGGATGTGGTGGACAAAGTGGTACATGTACATGATGATAATAATGGGAGGATTTTAGTTTTAGATTTTGAGTATATGGATATGAAGTTTAGAATTATAAATGTTTATGCGCCAAATAACGAAATAGAGCGCAAGGTTTTATTTGTTGAAGTGGGACGATGGAGTGTGGGAAATTGCATCGTGGTGGGGGATTTTAATGTGAAATTGGACAGATTAGATATGACAAGGGGAGCTGCTTTTAGAAATGATGCATCTAGAGGGGTTTTAAAGGAAATGATGGTTGAGAAAAAACTTATTGACATATGGAGAGATGACAATCCCGATAAACGAGAATTTTCTAGAAGGCAGGTGGTTTTAGGGGAATTAAAACAAACCAGAATAGATTTGATTTTAGTTAAAGAAGATTTAAGGGATTGTATGAAAGATGTTAAGTATGTATTTACAACATTCAGTGATCATGCATGTTTAAATTTCTCGGTGGGTTTAGACAAGGAAAGAATAGGAGGTGGTACATGGTGTATGAATGCGAGTTATTTGGGGGATGAGGATTATTGTAAACAACTTAAATCTTTGATAATATGTGAAATGGAGGATAAGCAGAAAGGGGAGGATAAGTGTTTGTGGTGGGACAAGGTTAAGGAAAAAATAAAAGTTTTTAGTATAAGATATGCAAGGGAAAAGAGAGGCAGGATGAAAAGAAAAGAAAATGAGTTGAGAGCCAAATTGGTTGAGGAAATGGGGAAGTGTGACAGTGAACCTAATTATAATATAGAAAAGTTTTTAGAGTTGAGAGCAAAATTGAGTAAATATGACATGGATAAGTGTATGGGGGCCATTATAAGAAGCAAAGCAAAGTATTTTTTGGAGGGGGAGAAATGCACTTCTTTTTTTCTTGGATTAGAGAAGAGTACTCAAAGAAGAACATATCTTAGACAGATTGAAAATGTAAAGGGGGAAGTAGTAGATGATTATGTAGAGATTTTAGAGACAGTGCAGAGTTTTTATAAGGACTTATTTAAAAAAGGGGAGGTGGATGAGGGGTGTGTACAGGAGATTTTAGGTAGTGTGGAGGTGAAAATTAATGGAGAAGATAAGGTGATGTGTGATGGGAAGATTACAGTAAATGAAGTGATGGATGCGATAAAGGGTTTACAGGTGAATAAGAGCCCTGGTGTAGATGGTATCATTGCAGAGTTTTATAAAATGTATGAAAGTCTTGTAGCACCTATTTTATTGGAGGTTTATCACTATATGGAGGAGAATGATTGTGTATCAGAATCAATGGTGACAGGAATGATAACTATTTTATATAAAAACAAAGGGAGTAAGGTGATATTGGAAAATTATAGGCCAATTAGTTTATTAAATGTGGATTATAAGATTTTGGCCAAAATTTTAGCGAATAGGATGAAGAGAGTTTTACATGATATTATAGCACCAACACAGAATTATAGTGTTCCTGGGAGGGATATAGCTGACACAATTAATACGATTAGAGACGTGATACACAAAATGAATGGGGATAAGATAGGAGGTATTGTTTTAAGCATAGATTTAAATAAGGCTTTTGATAGAGTAGAACATGATTTTATGTTTAGGGTCTTGGAAAGATTTGGCTTTGGTAATAAAATAATAGGGTGGATTAAATTATTATATAGAAATGCAAAAAGTAGGGTGAAATGCAATGGGGTTTTAACTGATTCTTTTACTCTGGAGAGATCTGTGAGACAGGGATGTCCTTTATCTGCTTTATTGTATGTTTTATCAGCTGAGCCTTTAGCGGCTTTTCTTAAGAAGGATAATTTTATTAATTGTGTACAGACTCCACAGGGGGGATTTAGTTTGATTCACCAATATGCAGATGACACAACTATAACAGTTAGAGATGAGGACAGTGTAAAAAGGGTAATAGAAGGTTTTAAAGTATATGGAAGAGCATCAGGAGCTAAAGTTAATATGGAAAAGTCTGTTGTAATGTATATTGGGAAGGTAAATGAGGGGAATTTTCCTTTTAAAGAGGCCAAAGAATATTTTAAGGTGTTAGGAGTTTTTTTAGGTGTAAAAGAAAAAGAAGCTAGGGATTTGACATGGAGTGGGGTGATAAATAAAGTCAGAAAGGTTGTAAATATGTGGAAGGGGAGGTTGTTAAAATTAAAGGGGAAGGTTATTGTTATAAATTCTTTACTGATGTCAATTTGTATTCACGTCATGAATGTCTTAGATGTGCCAGAATGGGTTTTAATTGAAATGAATAAGATTTTAGTTGAATTTTTATGGGATGGGAAGGGGGCAAAAATCGCTTTTAAAACATTGATTGCGGGTTATGAGGAGGGGGGCTTGAAGTTAGTGGATCTAAGGGTGAGGAAAATAGCAATAAGAGTGAAAATGGTTCGGAAGTATTTATATGGGGAGTTAGATTACGGGTGGAAAAAGTTTTTTGCAGAGTATTTGCAGGAGGTTGGGAGGATAGGGGATAATGGTTTATTAATGAGTGTAAAACAAGAAATGTTGGGAAATATACCTTTGTTTTATAAGGAAGTTTTCGAGGCTTGGGGGCAGGTTTTACCACACATTTCTTATGAATGTAACAGTTTGGAAAATATTTTAAATCAGCCTATCTTTTTGAATCCAAAAATCAAATATAATAATACAATGTTGTATTGTAAATATTTTATGAGAGCTGGGATGCGACAGATTGGTGATATTCTATATGAGGTCAGGCCGGGGTTTCTACCGGTACAAGCTATTTATGACAATGTTGTTGAGGTCGATGATGAAATAAGCAAAACTACAGTAGAAAATATGTATAAGAGAATTTTAGGGTGCATTCCGAAGGAGTGGGGTGTTTTAATAAATACAGGGGCGGTTAAGAGAGCCAGGGGTTTGCCGGTTTTATTGTATGAAAGTGGTGGAGTGAAACGTGATTTGTCAGGCTTGAAAGTTAAAACAGTCTATAGTAAATGTATTTTAAAAGAGATAAGAGTGCCTGCTTCTGAGAAAGTGTGGTCGGAGGTTTTTGTAGATTTGGATGTGAAGTCAATATGGAGGAATGTTAATGTAAAGGGGAATTCCATAGAATGTGAAGACAATGATTTTAAAATAAAACATAATAGGATTTTTACTAATGTGGTCTTACATCAAATCAACAGAAATATTAATAGAGAATGTGACATTTGTCATATAGAGGTGGAAAACTTTATGCACTTTTTCATTGAATGCAGTAGAATAAGAGGTTTTCATGAGTTTTTAAAGGAGCTTTTAGTGAAACATTGGGGGGAGGAGATTTTTAATGGGGTGGAATGGAGGAGATTTTTTCTTTTTGGTATTAATGGGAAAAGTAAAGTTTTGAATTTTAATTTGGTTAATTATGTTTTAAGTCATGCTCGATATGCTGTAAGACTAAGAAGGAACTTGGGGCATTATGAAGGGAAATGTGTGAGTGTGGAGGTACTTTTTAAGAGTATGTTGGAGGGAAATATAGAGATAATGCAGAGATATGGTGGGGGCAACTTTGAAAAAGAATTTGTGTGGGGGAGTACATTTATTAGAATTTCATCTAATGGAAAACTTGTGTTTAATTATTAATTGGATTAGGTGGTTGTTTTAATTGTTGATTTACTGTATTTTCTTTCTGATTTTGTAAAAGGGTGAATTGTTCACCCTTTAATGATGATTGAAATGATGTAAAATTGTCTGATTTTCATAATAAAAGATAAAAAAAAAAAAAAATACGCCCGATCTCGTCCGATCTCGGAAGCTAAGCAGGGTTGGGCCTGGTTAGTACTTGGATGGGAGACTGCCTGGGAATACCAGGTGCTGTAAGCTTTTTGTCCCAGTAGAGCGTGCTCTTGTGTCATGGAGCAACTGCCTTTTATTTATCACCCTAATAATATCATGGATTGTTATTGGACTAAATGCAGTTTGTGTGCTGCCCTGCCCTGCCCTGATCAAATCAAATAATGGACAGTGCGTTTCCCTCAAAATATAGGCAGTACATGCAATCTTAGTTTTTAGTCTAGGAGACAGTCAATGTCTGTAGTCCATTAGGGCACTATAAAATCCCTTCAATGTTTTGCCTGATTCCGTTAATTCCCAAGTTCCCTTTTCTCCGTTTAGATTTCCCCGTTGACCGTTTGTCCCTGTTTTGGCAGGTTTTCGCTCTCAAAAGTACACCTTTTTAATAGCAAAACAGCACAATTGGATGTTCTATGTCCACAACAATGTTTAAACCCTATCAGGTGACCATTTGTGAGGTCTGGGAAAAATGTAAGACATTTAGATTTTGGGGTGTAGTTACCCTTAAATGCAAGCGTGCACCAGGAAGAGACCTTTGTTTGGTTAAGCGGTGTTGCTGTAGAACAAATGGCCACTGGAGTGATGCAAATGATCACGGTATAATTCTGCCAGGCAGGCATAGGCTACTTTGTAGTTAACATTTACTTGCGAAGGTTTTGGGGAAAGCCATTCCTTCCCTACCAGAAGAAGGTTATCATTAGCATCATCGCTAACGGCTACACAAAGTGTAGACATACGCGCGCACCGCACACATGCACACAGACAGGCGCATTCCTGTGCCGTTTCAGAAAGTTCATGGAAATACGAATCACTGATGCATTTTGTTCATGTCTTATGATTGACTTGGGCAAATGAATGTGTTTTCTAACAAGTTGAATAGATTTAGTTGATTTCTTACTAAGTTCAATAAATGTTTGAATATTGTTGAATTTCTGTTTAATGTCTGGATTCCGTGATTCGGTCCGCAACGCTTATTTTATAGGGCCCTAGTCAATGAACTTGTCATAAATCAACATAGGATAACGATATTATAACCGCGATTGATAATAGACAGTACTGTGCAGCCGTCTTCATCGACCTGGCCAAGGCTTTCGACTCTGTCAACCACCGCATTCTTATTGGCAGACTAAATAGCCTTGGTTTCTCAAATGACTGCCTCGCCTGGTTCACCAACTACTTCTCAGATAGAGTTCAGTGTGTCAAATCGGAGGGCCTGTTGTCTGGACCTATGGCAGTCTCTATGGGGGTGCCACAGGGTTCAATTCTTGGGCCGACACTTTTCTCCGTGTATATCAATGATGTCGCTCTTGCTGCTGGTGACTCTCAGATCCACCTCTACGCAGACGACACCATTTTGTATACATCTGGCCCTTCATTGGACACTGTGTTAACAAACCTCCAAACGAGCTTCAATGCCATACAACACTCCTTCAGTAGCCTCCAACTGCTCTTAAACACTAGTAAAACTAAATGTATGCTTTTCAATCGAACGCTGCTGGCACCCGCCCTCCCGACTAGAATCACCACTCTCGACGGGTCTGACCTAGAGTATGTGGACAACTACAAATACCTAGGTGTCTGGTTAGACTGTAAACTCTCCTTCCAGACTCACATAAAGAATCTCCAATCCAAAGTTAAATCTAGAATCGGCTTCCTATTTCGCAAACAAAGCCTCCTTCACTCATGCTGCCAAACATGCCCTCGTAAAACTGACTATCCTACCGATCCTTGACTTCGGCGATGTCATTTACAAAATAGCCTCCAACACTCTACTCAGCAAACTGGATGTAGTCTATCACAGTGCCATCCGTTTTGTCTCCAAAGCCCCATACACTACCCACCACTGTGACCTGTACGCTCTTGTTGGCTGGTCCTCACTACATGTTCGTCGTCAAACCCACTGGCTCCAGGCCATCTATAAATCACTGCTAGGCAAATCCCCGCCTTATCTTAGCTCATTGGTCACCATAGCAGCACCCACCCGTAGTCTGCGCTCCAGCAGGTATATCTCACTGGTCATTCCCAAAGCCAACACCTCCTTTGGCCGCCATTCCTTCCAGTTCTCTGCTGCCAATGACTGGAACGAATTGCAAAAATCTCTGAAGCTGGAGACTCTTATCTCCCTCACTAACTTTAAGCATCAGTTGTCAGAGCACCTTACCGATCACTGCACCTGTACACAGCCCATCTGAAATTAGGCCACCCAACTACCTCATCCCTATATTGTTATTTATTTTGCTCTTTTGCACCCCGGTATCTCTATTTGCACATAATCTCTTGCACATCTAGCATTCCAGTGTTAATACTATTGTAATTATTTTGCACTATAGCCTATTTATTGCCTTACCTCCATAACTTGCTACATTTGCACACACTGTATATATATTTTCTGTTGTATTTTTGACTTTATGTTTTTTTACCCCAAATGTAACTCTGTGTTATTTTTATCGCACTGCTTTGCTTTATCTTGGCCAGGTCGCAGTTGTAAATGAGAACTTGTTCTCAACTGGCTTACCTGGTTAAATAAAGGTGAATTTTTTATTTTTTTTTAATAAGTTTGCAAATGTGATGATGCATGGAATGCTTGATATATTCTTCATGGAGAAAATTAGCTTCCCCAAACTTGAGAGCAAGACTGGCCTAAACGCGCTAATGTTTTCCTTTGCTAATGTGCGTCCCGCCCCCCTGTCAGCTGTCAGTTTTGTCGATGACCACGTACATAAGACACGCCACTGTATCTTACAGTGTTACATGTACAGTCTCCAGATCTCAACCCCATAGAAAATCTTTGGAGGGAGTTGAAAGTCCGTGTTGCCCAGCGACAGCCCCAAAACATCACTGCTCTAGAGGAGATCTGCATGGAGGAATGGGCCAAAATACCAGCAACAGTGTGTGAAAACCTTGTGAAGACTTACAGAAAACGTTTGACCTGTGTCATTGCCAACAAAGGGTATATAACAAAGTATTGAGAAACTTTTGTTATTGACCAAATACTTATTTTCCACCATAATTTGCAAATAAATTCATTAAAAATCCTACAATGTGATTTTCTGGATTTTTTTTCTCATTTTGTCTGTCATAGTTGACGTGTACCTATGATGAAAATTACAGGCCTCTCTCATCTTTTTAAGTGGGAGAACTTGCACAATTGGTGGCTGACTAAATACTTTTTTTCCCCACTGTACATACATACATATACACATACACATATATATATACATACATATATACACATACACATATATACATACATATACTGTGACACTCTGGCTCCGGGACTTTTGTATTTGAGCCAGGGTGTATTTGTTTTGTGGGGTTTTGTTGTGGGGTTTTGTTGTATAGGGTGTATTCGTTTGGTTGTGTTTTGGGTGAGTTAATTGTGGTGTCGTGTGACTCCCAATCGGAGGTAACGAGTGTCAGCTGTCGGCTCGTTATCTCTGATTGGGAGCCATATTTAAACTGTTTGTGTTCTCATGAGGGTTGTGGGTTTTTGTTCCGTTTTCAGTATTTGTACTGTTGGACTTCACATTCGTCGCTTTGGTTTGTTGTTTTTGGTTGCTTTAAGTAAATAAAGTCAACATGTTCTTTTCACTCGCTGCGCCTTGGTCTCCTTCACTCCTCGACGAACGTGACAGAAAAACCCACTATAAAAGGACCAAGCAGCGTGTCAAGCGGCAACAGGATTTATGGACGCCTATCAAGGATTCATGGACATGGGAGGAGATTCTGGATGGAAAGGGTCCTTGGGCACAACCGGGAGAATATCGCCGCCCTCGTGAAGAGCTGGAGGCAGCTAAAGCCGAGAGGAGGCGGTATGAGGAGGCAGCACGGAGTCAAGGCTGGAAGCCCGTGGGTACTACCCAAAAATTTCTTGGGGGGGGGGCTAAAAGGGAGTGTGGCGAAATCAGGTAGGAGACCTGCGCCTACTCCCTGGACTTACCGTGGAGAGCGAGAGTACGGGCAGACACCGTGTTACGCAGTAGAGCGCATGGTGTCTCCTGTACGCAGGCATAGCCCGGTTCGGTACATTCCAGCTTCACGTATCGGCCGGGCTAGATTGAGCGTTGAGCCGGATGTCATGAAGCCGGCCCAACGCATCTGGCCACCAGTGCGTCTCCTCGGGCCGGCTTACATGGCACCAGCCTTACGCATGGTGTCCCCGGTTCGCCCACATAGGCCGGTGCGGGTTATTCCACCTCCCCGTACTGGTCGGGCGACGGGGAGCATCAACCCGGGTAAGGTTGGGCAGGCTCAGTGCTCAAGGGGGCCAGTAAGCCTGCACGGTCCGGTATTTCCGGCGCCACCTCCCCGCTCCAGCCCAGTACCACCAGTGCCTACACCACGCACTAGGCTTCCTGTACGTCTGCAGAGCCCTGTGTCTCCTCCACGCACTAGCTGTATGGTGCGTGTCTCCAGCCTTTTCCCACCAGTGCCTACACCACGCACCAAGCCTCCTGTGTGTCCCCCGAGCCCTGTGCGTCCTGTTGCTGCTCTCCGCACTAGGCCTTATGTGAGTCCCCAGGGTCCAGCATGCCCTGTTCCGGCTCTCCGCACTAGGCTTTATGTGCGTTCCCAGGGTCCAGCATGCCCTGTTGCTTCTCTCCGCACTAGGCCTTATGTGAGTCCCCAGGGTCCAGCATGCCCTGTTCCGGCTCTCCGCACTAGCCCTTATGTGCGTCCCCAGGGTCCAGCATGCCCTGTTGCTGCTCTCCGCACTAGGCCTTATGTGAGTCCCCAGGGTCCAGCATGCCCTGTTCCGGCTCTCCGCACTAGGCTTTATGTGCGTTCCCAGGGTCCAGCATGCCCTGTTGCTTCTCCCCGCACTAGCCCGGAGATGCGTGTCCTCAGCCCGGTACCTCCAGTTCCGGCACCACGCATCAGGCCTACGGTGCGCCTCAGACGGCCAGAGTCTGCCGTCTGCCCTACGGGGCCTGAACTGCCCGTCTGCCCAAAGGCGCTTAAGCCGCCCGTCTGCCATGAGCCGTCAGAGCCGTCCGCCAGACCGGAGCCGCTAGAGCCTTCCGCCAGACAGGATCAGCCAGAGCCTTCCGCCAGACAGGATCAGCCAGAGCCTTCCGCCGGCCATGAGCAGCCAGATCCGTCAGCCAGCCATGAGCAGCCAGATCCTTCAGCCAGCCATGAGCAGCCAGATCCGTCGGCCAGCCACGAGCAGCCAGATCCGTCGGCCAGCCATGAGCAGCCAGATCCGTCAGCCAGCCATGAGCAGCCAGATCCGTCAGCCAGCCATGAGCAGCCAGATCCGTCAGCCAGCCATGAGCAGCCAGATCCGTCAGCCAGCCATGAGCAGCCAGATCTTTCAGCCAGCCATGAGCCGTCCAGCCAGGATCCGCCAGAGCCGTCCAGCCAGGATCCGCCAGAGCCAGCCAGCCAGGATCCGCCATCGAGTCCGGGGCTGTCCCTTAGCCCGATGCTGTCCCTTAGTCCGGTGCTGCCCCTTAGCCAGGTGCTGTCCCTTAGCCCGGTGCTGCCCCTAAATCCAGGTGGGGTAAGTTGGAGGGTGGTCATGTGGAGGAGGCTATGGAAGCGGGTGGTGACTAAGGTGGGGTGGGGACCACGACCAGGGCCAGAACCGCCACCGTGGACAGACGCCCACCCAGACCCTCCCCTAGACTGTATGCTGGTGCGCCCGGAGTGCGCACCTTTAGGGGGGGGTACTGTGACACTCTGGCTCCGGGACTTTTGTATTTGAGCCAGGGTGTATTTGTTTTGTGGGGTTTTGTTGTGGGGTTTTGTTGTATAGGGTGTATTCGTTTGGTTGTGTTTTGGGTGAGTTAATTGTGGTGTCGTGTGACTCCCAATCGGAGGTAACGAGTGTCAGCTGTCGGCTCGTTATCTCTGATTGGGAGCCATATTTAAACTGTTTGTGTTCTCATGAGGGTTGTGGGTTTTTGTTCCGTTTTCAGTATTTGTACTGTTGGACTTCACATTCGTCGCTTTGGTTTGTTGTTTTTGGTTGCTTTAAGTAAATAAAGTCAACATGTTCTTTTCACTCGCTGCGCCTTGGTCTCCTTCACTCCTCGACGAACGTGACATATACACATACACACACACACACCATTACACATCACTATTATTAAAATACCAGTGGCATTAAAATAAAGGATAGTTGTAAACAAATTAATAAGAATGGCCCAAAAAATAAGTACAAAGCAATCTGCAACCCTGTGTCTGTGTGTGTGCGTGTGTGCGTGCGTGTGAATGAAAGGGTCTGTTTATCCCAGTAGTATGCATATTAGATGCAGTAGTTGGCGCACCTCTCCAATCTCTGATAGTTCTAGGTGTCTTTTGCCAGAGGTTACCTCAGCATATGTAGGCTGATGATCTGAATGATACATGGTGTGGACTGCATCATGTGGTGTACTTCTCTGAAGGACAGTGTTCTGCCCGACCCTGGAGTAGTGGGCAGTGCTGTGTTGTGATGGGCCAGGTCTAGTAGAGCTGTGTTGTGATGGGCCGGGTCTAGTAGAGCTGTGTTGTGATGGGCCAGGTCTAGTAGAGCTGTGTTGTGATGGGACGGGTCTGGTCGTGCTGTCCTGAGGCGGGTCTGGTCTGGTAAATCTGTGCTGTGTTGGGCCTGGTCTTGTAGAGCTGTGCTGTAATAAGCCGTGTCTGGCTATTCTCTCTTGGGGATGGTGGGGGTACTGTTGTTTCAGAAGGTGGGGCGGGGGGAGGGGGGGGGGGGGAGGGGGGGGGGGGCTCTGTTGCTGAGGTGATGGGTGTGTGGGTCCCTGCCAAGTGTTGCATCCTTTAGGTCTTTGGCAAAGGTTCTGATACTGTCCTGATCAAGATGTACATTATCGTATAAATGTTCACATGTCAGAGTGGGGTGGTGAGCCGTTGAGCAGTGAGGCACAGTCCACAGTGATCTGTTGATTTATTTTTTCGATCAACTTTCCTGGGAAGTGTGGATGATGACGTTGTCGGGGGTGTCAATCCTGGTCTGACTGAGTAGCTGCATTGCACTCTCAGTTGTAGGACACCAGAACTTATACACCTGGTGTCTAGGGAATAATCTTTCCTGGACTAAGAACTTCCCATTTGAATCAATAATGATTGCAGTTGTGGGTGACTGTCTGGGTGGAGCAGACTGGGAGACTGGTATTCTGACCTGGGCTGGAGCAGACTGGGAGACTGGTATTCTGACCTGGGCTGGAGCAGACTGGGAGGCTGGTTGGCTGACCTGGGCTGGAGCAGACTGGGTGGCTGGTTGGCTGACCTGGGTTGGAGCAGACTGGTTTGCTGGTTGGCTGACCTGGGTTGGAGCACACTGTGCTGGAGCAGACTGGGAAGCAGGTAGGCTGACCTGGGCTAGAGCAGAGTGGGATGCTGGTTGGCTGATCTGGGCTGGAGCAGACTGGTAGGCGGGTGCAGTGTCATCAGGCTGTGTGGTGGAGGCCATGCTGGTCTCAGGTTCTGCTTGTGTTGTACCAGGCTGGTGGACATGTTCTCTAGATGCAGAGGACATATTGACTAGCTGCTGGTTGAGGGTCTCAATGTACCTCTCTCTTTGTTCTAGCTCCTTTCTTGTTGTGCTCAGATGGTCTCTGAGGTCATCATTTGTCTGATTGAACTGTTTCATCTCTTCTTTTAGTTTCTGGACAGTGTCCTCCTCCCTCTCTTTGAATTATATGACCTCTGCTTCAATTAGAGAGAGGGTGTTGTGGAAACATTGCATAGCAGGTGTTCTTGGTGTCGTAGGCATGTCCTTGGCTTTGTCTGCTGCAGGTGAGGTAGGTAGAGGGACACTGAGGGCTTCTTGCTGTGTCACAGAGACCGTTGGGGCCTGCTTTTCTCCATCTCCCTCATTGACTTTTTCCTCAGTTTCTGAGATGAGTTTAGCTTCTGCTTTTAGGGTAGCAAACATATTCTCAAAATCCTGGAGGCTTGAATCATTGCCTTGTATCAATACAGTTCCATTATTATATAAGTTTACTGTTTAATACGTGTTGCTCTTGTCAGCTTCTTCAAAAATGCTGATCTGACATCCTTGGCTGATGCCTCTCTTTTTTGAGAAAGGGAAATTGTTGCAAATAACCCTTTTTCATATGTGCCCTTGTTTGGTATTAAATATTACATTTGCTCTTGTTTTGCAACTGGTAAGATCTGCAAACAGGCATTCATGGTTCTGTTCCATCATCAAACCTTTGAAACTTTTCTTAGCTTTCTCCGTCTGGATGTCTGGTGGGTAAACAATTTCACACAATGTTGCAATAGAAGCGTTGTTTCTTGTATTATTCTCTCTTGTGTCTTTTAGAGGACTGTTTTACTTTGATGTCATTTGTCTTCTGTCCTTATTTTGTCTTATTTTGTCTTTCTTTTCTTCAGTTAACTAGATATTCTTTGTTAGCTAGCTAGCTTCTTCCAGGAGAGTCCCTAGCAACTGCTTAGCAACTGGTAAACAATTCAGCTAGCTAAGATAACTACAGTTTTATGAAAAATAGTTACTTTTTCAAAAGCCTTTCTTCTTTGTTTGTTGCTTGTTTTGTCTCTTATTCAGTCTTGCAGTTTTCTTTTGGTTTTTTCCCGATGTACTTCACTCTAAAAACTCATTTTTTCATTAGCTGCTGCTCTATTTGAAATTTTTTGAATAGTATCTCTCTCTCTCTCTCTTGCCATCTCTCTCTCTCTCTCTCCCTCTCCCTCTCCCTCTCCCTCTCCCTCTCCCTCTCCCTCTCCCTCTCCCTCTCTCTCTCTTTCTCTCTCTCTCTCTCTCTCTCTCTCTCTCAATCGCCATCTCTCTCTCTCTTTCTCTCTTTCTCTC
The DNA here is from genome assembly GCF_964263955.1 of Coregonus lavaretus. NCBI lineage: Eukaryota > Metazoa > Chordata > Actinopteri > Salmoniformes > Salmonidae > Coregonus > Coregonus lavaretus. Next base: position 50,025 of record NW_028159766.1, on the reverse strand, counting down.
TCTCTCGCCATCTCTCTCTCTCTCTCTCTCTCTCTCTCTTTTTCTCTCTCTCTCTCTCTGTCTCTCTCTCCAGTCTCTATCTCTCCAGTCTCTCTCTCTCTCTCTCTCTCTCTCTCTAGAGACTGGAGAGAGATAGACTGGAGAGAGATAGACTGGAGAGAGAGAGAGTGAGAGAGAGAGAGAGAGAGAGAGAGAGAGAGAGAGAGAGAGAGAGAGAGAGAGAGAGAGAGAGATACTATCTTACTCAAACTTGATCTTTATCCATAGATTACACATTGATTTTGGATTTTAGATTAATCCATAGATTAAAGTCCATACCAGACAATAGAATGGTTCAAGAGTGCGTCTGTTCATACCACTAAACTGTTTAATGAGCACTAGGTGGCAGTGTTTCATCGTGTTTGTTTGTAATATAGTGTGTGTTACAGTTTTTTTTTGTTTTATTTCACCTTTATTTAACCAGGTAAGCCAGTTGAGAACAAGTTCTCATTTACAACTGCGACCTGGCCAAGATAAAGCAAAGCAGTGCGATAAAAACAACAACAACACAGAGTTACATATGGGATAAACAAAATGTACAGTCAATAACACAATAGAAAATCTATATACAGTGTGTGCAAATGTAGTAAGTTATGGAGGTAAGGCAATAAATAGGCCATAGTGCAAAATAATTACAATTTAGTATTAACACTGGAGTGATAGATGTGCAGAAGATGATGTCAGTTACTTGTTGCCTGTCCAAAATTGTAATCAGTAACGTAACTTTTGGATTACCCAAACTCAGTAATGTAATCTGATTACTTTCAGTTACATTTTGATTACTGTCCCCTTAAGAGGCATTAGAAGAACACAAAAAGGATCCATCAAACGCATTTGGTGTGTCATCATAGTGGTCTCTGATTGGTGGTCATCATTTGGTGTGTCATCATAGTGGTCTCTGATTGGTGGTCATCATTTGGTGTGTCATCATAGTGGTCTCTGATTGGTGGTCATCATTTGGTGTGTCATCATAGTGGTCTCTGATTGGTGGTCATCATTTGGTGTGTCATCATAGTGGTCTCTGATTGGTGGTCATCATTTGGTGTGTCATCATAGTGGTCTCTGATTGGTGGTCATCATTTGGTGTGTCATCATAGAGGTCTCTGATTGGTGGTCATCATTTGGTGTGTCATCATAGAGGTCTCTGATTGGTGGTCATCATTTGTTGTGTCATCATAGTGGTCTCTGACTGGTGGTCCGTCCGTCCGTCCGTCCGTCCGTCCGCCCGCCCGCCCGCCCGCCCGCCCGCCCGCCCGCCCGCCCGCCCGCCCGTCCGTCCGTCCGTGCGTGCGTGCGTGCGTGCGTGTGTTTAACACTCTGCACCCTCAGCAGTAAAGTGAAATATTATGACTCCAGTTCTGAGAAGATGAGACTTTGTATCCCAGAGCTGATGTCTTTACAATATCCCTCCTGTCATCTGTCTGACATCACTTTCAATTTCCTTTTCAGTCTTTTTGTAGTGTAGTCCTATTCTATTACCCCAGTGATATCTGAGACGTGCTGAGAGCTAGTCACATAGTAAAGGAGACATACAGTTGAAGTCGGAAGTTGACATACACTTAGGTTGGAGTCATTAAAACTCGTTTTTCAACAACTCCACAAATTTCATGTTAACAAACTATAGTTTTGGCAAGTCGGTTAGGACATCTAATTTGTGCATGACACAAGTAATTTTTCCAACAATTGTTTACAGACTGATTATTTCACTTATAATTCACTGTATCACAATTCCAGTTGGTCAGAAGTTTACATACACTAAGTTGATTGTGCCTTTAAACAGCTTGGAAAATTCCAGAAAATGGCTTTAGACGCTTCTGATAGGCTAATTGACATTGTTTGAGTCAATTGGAGGTGTACCTGTGGATATATTTCCAGGCCTACCTTCAAACTCTGTGCCACTTTGCTTGACATCATGGGAAAATCAAAAGAAATCAGCCAAGACCTCAAAAAAAAAATGTGTAGACGTACACAAGTATGGTTCATCCTTGGGAGCAATTTCCAAACATCTGAAGGTACCACGTTCATCTGTACAAACAATAGTACGTAAGTATAAACACCATGGGACCACGCAGCCGTCATACCGCTCAGGAAGGAGACGCGTTCTGTCTCCTAGAGATGAACGTACTTTGGTGCGAAAAATGCAAATAAATCCCAGAACAACAGTAAAGGACCTTGTGAAGATGCTGGAGGAAACAGGTACAAAAGGTACTGAAAGGTCAATCAGCAAGGAAGAAGCCACTGCTCCAAAACCGCCATAGAAAAGCCAGACTACGGTTTGCAACTGCATATGGGGACAAAGATCGTACTTTTTGGAGAAATGTCCTCTGGTCTGATGAAACAAAAATAGAACTGTTTGGCCATAATGACCATTGTTATGTTTGGAGGAAAAAGGGGGTTGCTTGCAAGTCGAAGATCACCCTCCCAACCGTGAAGCACGGGGGTGGCAGCATCATGCTGTGGGGGTGATTTTCCAAGCTGTTTAAAGGCATCTGGGGAGATGGCGCCGGAGAAGATGGCTGCCGTTTTACAGCCCTCTAACCAATTGTACTATAATGTGTGTTTTTTCGCGTTATTTGTAATTTATTCTGTACATAATGTTTCTGTCATCGTCTCTTATAACCAGAAAGAGCTTCTGGATATCAGGATAGCGATTACTCACCTCATATTGGACGAAGATTTTTTCTTCAACGAGTCGGACGCGAAGGATATCCTACAGACACCCGACAAGGACCAAATCCCCGTCATTCGCAGGAGAAAGAGACGGAGATATCGTGGACGTAGGTCAGGGTGCCTTGTAAGAATCCGACGGCGAGCAAGTAAACTGCCTCTTCAATCAATCCTATTAGCCAATGTTCAATCATTTGAAAATAAATTAGAAGACCTACGATTACGGTTATCCTACCAACGGGACATTAAAAACTGTAATATCTTATGTTTCACCAAGTCGTGGCTGAACGACGACATGGACAACATACAGCTGACGGGATATACGCTACATCGGCAGGAAAGAGCGGCTGACTCCGGTAAGACAAGGGGTGGCGGTCTGTGTATATTTGTAAACAACAGCTGGTGCACAAAATCAAATACTAAGGAAGTCTTGAGGTTTTGCTTGCAAACGCCATGCTCTATCAACTGAGCTACATCCCTGCCGGCCATTCCCTCCCCTACCCTGGACGACGCTGGGCCAATTGTGCGTCGCCCATGAGTCTCCCGGTCGCGGCCGGCTGCGACAGAGCCTGGATTCATAGAAAGTGTTACAAATGTTCTCCTGTCATCTTATAGGAGATCCATTCATGGATTTAGTTATGGCTTGAGAATGTGACTGGTCTACGGAGTTCTCCTTTATGTCTGTCTTTGTATGTGACAACAACTTTTCTGTATTATGTGTATTTCCACAATCAATAATCATAAACGGTACTTCACTATGAATACTTTTGACTATGTGGTTTGAAGTACTTTACCGTTATCTTGCACATACATGAAGACTACTATAGACAGAAATCAATGCAGTAATGTTTTATTAAATAAAGGCTCTGATTAAAATATAATATTAATAAAATCAGGCATTTGGCTAATTCTTCTTCCCAGAAGCTCCTCTGAATGGTTTGGAGATGGCTCTGGAGAGAGCGTGTAACACCCTGACTATGAGTGGGCGTTTACGGGACTGGGACTCCTGGGGAGCAGGGGCCGGTGTGGTTGTCAGGTCCTCCTTGGGAGGGGAAGTGGATGGAACCTCTGGAACCTCACACTCAGCATCTGTCATAAGAACATTTCATAATCAGAAAATGAATGTGTGTGTTTGTGTCTGTCCGTCTGCCTGCCTGTCCGTCTGCCTGCCTGCCTGCCTGTCTGCCTGCCTGTCCGTCTGCCTGCCTGTCCGTCTGCCTGCCTGCCTGTCTGTCTGTCTGCCTGCCCGTCCGTCTGCCTGTCCGTCTGTCTGCCTGTCTGCCTGTCTGTCTGTCTGTCTGCCTGCCTGTCCGTCAGCCTGCCTGTCTGTCTGCCTGTCTGTCTGTCTGTCTGCCTGCCTGTCTGTCTGTCTGTCTGTCTGTCTGTCTGTCTGTCTGTCTGTCTGTCTGTCTGTCTGTCTGTCTGTCTGTCTGTCTGTCTGTCTGTCTGTCTGTCTGTCTGTCTGTCTGTCTGCCTGTCCGTCTGCCTGCCTGCCTGCCTGCCTGTCTGTCTGTCTGCCTGCCTGTCCGTCTGCCTGTCTGTCCGTCGGTCTGCCTGTATCTGTTGTCACTGTTTTAACAAGCTTGTCATAGGGTGATACATCAATATGACATTATCGATGCTTATCACTTACCCTGTGAAATATGAGTCTCTCTGAGACGTTTGGTAGGCAGTGCATCCTGTTTAGGGTGGCTCTTCGGTTCCCCTTTTGTCTTGAACAGCTGTTGACAAAACACATCAGGACAACTGAGCCTGTGTAAAATACAGAGTGTGCATCCCAAAAGGCACCCTATTCGCTACGTAAGGCACTACTTTTGAAAAGGGCCCATAGAGCGCTGGTAAAAAGTAGTGCACTATATAGGGAATAGGGTGCCATTTGGGACATAGCCATTGACTCTCTCCCATGTGTATTAGGATTGCATTACAGCGTCCTCACTCAACCTCCTAAAGACAATGACAACAGTTTTGTTCTAATGCTGAGAGACAATAGGGGTGTAGTGAATCTGTAGGGTAAAATTCAGCCCTGCCTTACAGATGTAATCTCAAAACACAGAGCACCCTACCTTAATCATGATCTTTGGAAACTTATGCATTTTCGGTAGGAAACGCCACTTCCTGTTCTTCTTAGTCTCTTCCCCTCTGGCAGAGGGAAGGCGGGCCATGCCGTCAGCCTTTACATCAGCCGGGCTAAGGCTCCTGGCAGGGAATTCCTCAGTAGCATTAAGGTCAGCTACAACACCATGAGTGATGTCACTTGTGGCATTGCTGGTGTCTGAGTGAGAAGAGCACGCTAGTGTGACCGACCTGTGTACAATAACTGGGAGAAGAGGACGCAGCCATTGAAGTCAGTCACTGCATCCCAAATGGCATTCTCTTCACTTTATAGTGCACTACTTTTGACCAGGACCCATAGGGTCTGGTCAAAAGTAGTGCACTAAATATGGAAGAAGGTGCCATTTTGGACACAACCAGTGAATTTTACATCATAAAACGCAATGTATTGAGCATCATGTTACAATTAAGTCCTATGCAGATGAAAAGAGGTACTTTCACTTACCATCCTCCATTGTAGACTTGGACACATAAGTCAGGCTGTCCATCACCACGTCTGTCATCAACTTGATGACCTGATCCAAAACCATTTCAGCTGATGGTGGCAAAGGCCTTCCCATACACTGCCCCAGGAGTCTCCTAACAGAAGTCTGGGCAAAGTTGTAAATGAGCTCTGAGGCATCGTCCTTTGACAGCTTCCTCAGGGCTGGTTTAGGCAGCGCTGGTTGAGAGAGGCTTCTGTGGCCAACCATGGATTGAAGCTGACGGTTTATGGTTATCTCCTGAATGAGACCATGGACCTTTGCGATCAGGTTGCCAGATGCACCTTGAAGGGCTTCAACTGACAGGAGCCTATCCAGATGTTCTTCTGCTGAAGTCATCTCTGGGTCGTCCGTCTTCAATGTGTCCATTATAGTTTTCACTATGATATTGGTGTCAGATATGTTTATTTCTTGTTGGCTCACAAGCATTGACCGTGAACCTGTCTCGTCCATTGCGATAGAGGTATGGGATTCTGTCCTTGTGATCTCATCGGCAGCGCTCATGTCAGGCAACTGGTCAAGGCTCTCCAGTACAGAGTCTAACATGTTAGTGGCTATCAGACACTCCTCACTTGCAATCTGCCCAACAGATGAACTCTCAGAGTTGGCCACTCTACACTTGATCACATTTAGGATCAAGCTGAGCGTCTTCTTTGCAGTTTTGCTAAAGCCTTCTTGGCTGACTGCCACTGTTACGTCTTTTAGAGCCACAAGAGGTTTGCAACTTTCACTCAATCCACTGCCGTGGAGAGGAGAGGCTCTCTTCAAACTGTTGTTGCTCACAACTGACATACTCCTGGTGGGCAGAGTGACATCCTCACTGCATGTGTCAATTACATGGTGGTCTGTTGAAGAGCCACTCGAAGACAGAAGGGTTTTAGACCTTTTAGCCAAACAGACTTTTGACAAAGGCTTCTCACTTCTCACAGACGGAGGGCGGCTCCTGTCCTCAACAAGAGCAGTGTCAGCGGACTTAGAACGTCTGAGTGTCTCCACAGGGGTGGAGTCCAGCACATATTTGGCTGTGGTGACTGACACTGGTGGAAAAGAGAAAAAGATGTTCAGTCTATCCTTTACTCTGTGGTACATGGTTTGAGCAGCATCCAATAAGTTGTCAAAGACAACTCTGGGTTTGAGCTGGAACTCCAGCTTTTTCTCTCCTAGTGGGAAGGAGTCTGCGTCGTCCACAGTGTACTGGGATACACTTTCAAGGTCTTGCATGATAATATTTACTATATCTTCGGCTGTAGAAACCGCATGGTGTGAGAAGGTGGTGCTAGGCATGCTCTGTAGCAAAGAATGGCTGGCTTTGCTAGCAGCTCTGAGAATGGTCTCATTCACAATGTGTTTGGCCTTAGCTCGGAACTCAGCACTGTGAAAGCTCTGGATAGAAATGTTAGAGGTTCTGCTGGCTGCACTAAGAGATCGCGTGAGTGTGGCAATCTCGGCTGACGTCACATCCCTCGAAATGGTGAGGTCCTCCAATTTCGAAATTATCGAGTCCAACTTCTGGTTGAAGTCGAAGGATGAATTTGACGTGCTCTCCCCAACGGAAGCGGAGCAGTTTTCCTTTGAAGTGTCCACCCTCAGCACCGAGATCACCTGTTTGATTACCCCTTTAGTGCAGGTGTCGAGGGTGAGCTGGTAGGCTGAGGCTGAGGACTTAGAAGGGGTCTTACTGTCTGTCTTCTGTACAGGAGACACTGCCAAAGTGGCCTCAGTTACAGGAGATTCCTGCACAGTGGCCTCAGTTACAAGTAGTCCAGTTGCAGAAAGCTCGATTTGCACAGGAGTATTTTTTCCCTCAGTGAGATGGTGGGAGGTGAACAGCTTCCTTAGTTTGTCCAGGGTTTTGGTATAAATCTTCTGGGAACCTGAACTCACTTCCACCCAGAACATTTTGCGACCTGATTTCGTACGCTTGGAGGCCTTATTGACCTCATATACCTCAAGCAGGTCGGAAATAATTCCACCAAAGAGATCAGAGGATGCCTCCTCAATATTCTCTGAGGAAACATGGACAGATAGGATTTCCGACAGTTTCCCACAAGTGTCGGTTTTATCCAGCGCAGCAGTATATGTCACAGCTGCATCCTGAATGACCTGAGTGATGCATTGCTCAGCTTTGACAATATACTCCTCCACTGGTTGACCATGGAGGATGTCAACTTTATCAGCAGGGAGCTCCTTCTGAATACTCACATTCTCCTCTGATGGGCATGGGTTGTTGAAGATAATGCTCTCAGTGACCATCTTAGAGGAGGCGAGAGATGAGTCGAGAAGCAGAGATCTGTATATTGTCGAGGTGGACATCTCTGGGTGCTTTATCACAGCAGCCACCTCCAAAATGGCCGACGGGCCCCGGAGGATGTCAGAGATATCCATGTCCTCAATGGTCTCTACCAGAGACGATAGTAGGTCTCTGGCTGCCAGGTTGGTAGGTCTCTGGTTCTCGAGCTCTGTTTTGATTGCTTGACAGGCAGTTACCAGAGCAACAACAGAGCGAGAACACAACTGCTTCAAGGTGGAGTCAGAAAAAGATGATGACAGATCTGTCATGGACATGGTGGAGAGTTGACTCTCAGAGACAAACGGGCTGAGTTTGACAGACACCTGTCTGACCAAGTCCCCAGCAAGAGCTCTCATATCTATTGCTCCACTAGCTGAGTTGTGGGAGCAGGCACTCTGTGGCCTTGACGGGTTCCTGTTATCCAAAAATCCTGTTATCCAAAAAACCTCAAGTACAAGATCCACAACATCGGATGACACTTCTATCATTCTGTTGTCGGACAGAAATGTACTTGGATGAATGGTGCCTGCATTCACAGTCCAGTCGCAAATGGAGTTGTTGGACTGACTCTGGACTAGTGGAACTAGACATGTTTCACTTGGACCTTGGCCAAAGAGCTCTGCCATTTTGAGCAGAACTGATCTTAAGACCTTCGACTTGGAAATGTTCAGCAGTGGGTCGTTGTTGGACAGTCTGGTGGATGGTCTGCTAGCCGATCTGTGAACCACTAGGCTTTGTATTTCTGCCGAAATGGCAGTTAGAAAATAGGTCAAGGGGCTGGTCGCTCTCCCCTCATTTCCTCCGTTGGTTTTAGCCTTGATGATGCTATCTATGATGATGACTATGACCTGTCCAGCCAAAGGACCCAAGATGGCCTCAAGCTCCCTCTCTAACTCAAGGGGAGACTTGTGGCCGAGCGCAATATGCTCTATGGCATGGGAATACATCTTAGAAGTCGCCATGCTTAGCATCTCTTGGGCAAACTGTTGACTTGCTGAGATACTTCCAGTCAGCAGAACTAGAGTTCCCTGACTGACACTTCGCATTAGCTCAGCCCATCTGGAGTTGAGAAGGTTTATAACCAACTCGACAATACCCATCATAAACTTGCCGTCCGTTGACATTTTGCTAGGTCTGTATTTCTCCTGTCTACTCCGTTTGGGCGGCGGTACGATGTCACCCTGCGACTGGCCGCTCTGGACCATGTCGAAGACAGAGTCCTCAGAGATGCCAAACACAGATCTCAGTGGTGCTGAGTGTGGTCTGTGTCTCATCTCTCTATCGCCACCCTCAGGTGAGGAGACATATCGCTCATTGTCCTCACTCAGCAAAGAGGTCAAACACCTGCAGAATGCACAATAGAAATGAATAATACATGGTAACAAAATAAAAAAATATGATCCAAGAATTTGGGACACAAACTCAACCTTGTTATTGTTATTCAAAGGAAGCATTGTGAACCATCTCAAACCACACTCAGTCCAAACATTAACATTTAGAGTAAACTTTTTAGAGTGGTTGTGTAGTATCTAAGTAGTATTTCTCACTAAGTGGATCTGGAATGGATATTTGTACCTATAACAGGAAAGACCTGCAAAAAGAGGAGGGGATAGAGCTAGGTATCTGTGAGAGGAGGGGATAGGGCTAGGTACCTGTGAGAGGAGGGGATAGGGCTAGGTACCTGTGAGAGGAGGGGATAGGGCTAGGTACCTGTGAGAGGCATGGATAGGGCTAGGTACCTGTGAGAGGAGGGGATAGGGCTAGGTAGCTGTGAGAGGAGGGGAGAGGGGTAGGTACCTGTGAGAGGAGGGGATAGGGGTAGGTACCTGTGAGAGGAGGGGATAGGGCTAGGTACCTGTGAGAGGAGGGGAAAGGCGTGGGAGTGCGTGTGCTGCAGGCGGTTCTGGCGCTGGTGCACCTGCTGGGTCCTCCACTACAGCTGAATCTGACGCTGCGGCCAAGAGAGGTCACCTCTCCTGCCTCATTACTTCCTGATCCAGAAGAGCTTGGCGAATCAGAGAGCTCTATCTGCATGGTGAGGTCAAGGGCGGGAACAACCACAGTGGATGTAGACTCCATCACCCATGCTACAATATCCATGCACTTGGCACTAAACTCATGTCTGCTCATCTGCAATGTTAAAAGACCATCCAGAGTTAGTTTGTTAAAGGGGCTGCACTGATATAAAACGTAGAACCATTTACTCAAGCTAGTCAATTAAAGCAGTGGTTCAGGATTAAAGGTCCTGCAGGATTTCCACAAATGAATGTTTGGTCCATTTTACCAACATTAACTACTTTAGAGGTGACTATAACTCACCCCGGCACGCATATTCTCACTCAGCAGATTCCAATGGCTGAAAAGTAAATAAATGCAAGTACACAATGAACTACATGACATTACCTCTATTATCTTAGACTACGTTATGGATGGACATGACCTCTATTATCTTAGACTACGTTATGGATGGACATTACCTCTATTATTTTAGATTACGTTATGGATGGACATTACCTCTATTATTTTAGATTACGTTATGGATGGACATTACCTCTATTATTTTAGATTACGTTATGGATGGACATTACCTCTATTATCTTAGATTACGTTATGGATGGACATTACCTCTATTATCTTAGACTACGTTAAGGATGGACCTCTATGGAACTAGGCCACACCCAGACATCCCTGATTGGTTATTTGGTCCGTTGAGTCCTTTGTATTGGCCCGAGACTATGGGAGACTCTCAATCTCCTCACCTCCTCCTCAAAACCCATTGGATGAGAAGGTCAGAAGGGCGGGACCTCTGGCTTTCTCATCCAATGGGTTTTGAGAAGAGAGGACACGAGGAGTATGCAATTGAGATAGGGAACATATCTAGGGGATGCATGGGGAAGCCAAAGAGCAACTTACTCGTCCTTCATGTCCTGCACAAAGGTGTGTAGGTCTGGGTAGCTTCTCTTTCCCCTGCTGAGGGTGAGGCTGGTCTGGGAAGTTTCATCCTTATGGGTCACGGTAGTGAAGGTCACCACTGCAGCCTGATGGCGACAACAGAAAGCAGAGTTAGGCTGGAATTCAATTTTGCGTCATTAAAACACAAAATATCTCAATGAAATGTCATCCATGTAATAGAAAAATACATCATACCTCCTGTGACTGAGATGGGATGGCAACAGCCTCGTCCAAATCACTCTCTCCTTCAACCTCCTAAGACTGAGATGGGATGGCAACAGCCTCGTCCAACTCACTCTGTCCTTCAACCTCCTGTGACTGAGATGGGATGGCAACAGCCTCGTCCAACTCACTCTCTCCTTCAACCTCCTGTGACTGAGATGGGATGGCAACAGCCTCGTCCAAATCACCTTCTCCTTCAACCTCCTGCGACTGAGATGGGATGGCAACAGCCTCGTCCAACTCACTCTGTCCTTCAACCTCCTGCGACTGAGATGGGATGGCAACAGCCTCGTCCAACTCACCCTCTCCTTCAACCTCCTGCGACTGAGATGGGATGGCAACAGCCTCGTCCAACTCACTCTCTCCTTCAACCTCCTGCGACTGAGATGGGATGGCAACAGCCTCGTCCAACTCACTCTCTCCTTCAACCTCCTGCGACTGAGATGGGATGGCAACAGCCTCGTCCAACTCACTATCTCCTTCATCGTCCTGCGACTCAGATGGGATGGCAACAGCCTCGTCCAACTCACTCTCTCCTTCAACCTCCTGCGACTGAGATGGGATGGCAACAGCCTCGTCCAACTCACTCTCTTCTTCAACCTCCTGTGACTGAGTTGGGGTATCTGTGTCTAGAACAGCCTCGTCCAACTTGGTCAGTCTCTCAGCCTCTCTGTGATCTTTATGGGATCTAGATAGAGAAAAGGAATCTCTCTTAGGTCACTGCTATAATGTGAGTGTGAGGATGTGTAATTATAGAATTAGAATCACAGAATTAGAATGAATCATTCTAGAATTAGAATAGAATAACTCAAATTATATGGCTCCAATACTCTTGAGATGACTCGGCCTATCCAGAGCCAAATATTTAGAGAATTCTGCCAACTTTTAAAAGGACTCCATGTTAGCGCCTTGGAGCCTTTCATTTATCCTTTCATTATAAGTAAATTCTAATTATAGATGTTCAGTTACATAGCATTGTTTAAAATGTCAACATTGCCCATGGGGAGCAAGCTGTCATATGGATATCTACTGTGTCATGTAATGTATACATAAACTCAGCAAAAAAAGAAAACGTCCCTTTTTCAGGATCTTTCAAAGATAATTCGTAAAAATCCAAATATCTTCACAGATCTTCATTGTAAAGGGTTTAAACACTGTTTCCCATGCTAGTCCCCTGTAGCTCAGTTGGTAGAGCATGGCGCTTGCAACGCCAGGGTTGTGGGTTTGTTTCCCACGGGGGGCCAGTATGAAAATGTATGCACTCACTAACTGTAAGTCGCTCTGGATAAGAGTGTCTGCTAAATGACTAAAATGTAAAATGTTGTTCAATGAACCATAAACAATTAATGAACATGCACCTGTGCAACGGTCATTAAGACACTAACAGCTTACAGACGGTAGTTATGAAAACGTAGGACCCTAAAGAGGCCTTTCTACTGACTCTGAAAAACACCAAAAGAAAAATGCCCAGGGTCCCTGCTCATCTGCGTGAACGTGCCTTAGGCATGCTGCAAGGAGGCATGAGGACTGCAGATGTGGCCAGGGCAATAAATTGCAATGTCCGTACTGTGAGACGCCTAAGACAGAGCTACAGGGAGACAGGACGGACAGCTGACCATCCTCGCAGTGGCAGACCACGTGTAACAACATCTGCACAGGATCGGAACATCCTGCGGGACAGGTACAGGATGGCAACAACAACTGCCCGAGTTACACCAGGAACGCACAATCCCTCCATCAGTGCTCAGACTGTCCGTAATAGGCTGAGAGAGGCTGGACTGAGGGCTTGTAGGCCTGTTGTAAGGCAAGTCCTCACCAGACATCACCGGCAACAACGTCGCCTATGGGCACAAACACACCGTCGCTGGACCAGACAGGACTGGCAAAAAAGTGCTCTTCACTGACGAGTCGCGGTTTTGTCTCACCAGGGGTGATGGTCGGATTCGTGTTTATCGTCGAAGGAATGAGCGATACACCAAGGCCTGTACTCTGGAGCGGGATCGATTTGGAGGTGGATGGTCCGTCATGGTCTTGGGCGGTGTGTCACAGCATCATCGGACTACGCTTGTTGTCATTGCAGGAAATCTCAACGCTGTGCGTTACAGGGAAGACATCCTCCTCCCTCATGTGGTACCCTTCCTGCAGGCTCATCCTGACATGACCCTCCAGCATGACAATGCCACCAGCCATACTGCTCGTTCTGTGCGTGATTTCCTGCAAGACAGGAATGTCAGTGTTCTGCCATGAAGAGCCTGGATCTGTTGGATCGGAGGGTGAGGGCTAGGATTTAGCCATTCCCCCCAGAAATGTCTGGGAACTTGCAGGTGCCTTGGTGGACGAGGGGGTAACATATCACAGCAAGAACTGGCAAATCTGGTGCAGTCCATGAGGAGGAGATGCACTGCAGTACTTAATGCAGCTGGTGGCTACACCAGATACTGTTACTTTAGATTTTGACCCCCCCCTTTGTTCTGTTAGTCACACGTCTGTGGAACTTGTTCAGTTTATGTCTCAGTTGTTGAATCTTGTTATGTTCATACAAATATTTACATTACATTTTTACATTTTAGTCATTTAGCAGACGCTCTTATAATAATAATAATATAATATGCCATTTAGCAGACGCTTTTATCCAAAGCGACTTACAGTCATGCGTGCATACATTTTTGTGTATGGGTGGTCCCGGGGATCGAACCCACTACCTTGGCGTTACAAAGCGCCGTGCTCTACCAGTTGAGCTACAGAGCGACTTACAGTTAGTGAGTGCATACATTGTTTTATTTGTTTATTTTATTTTTATTCTTTTTTTATATATATATATATTTTTTTTTTTCATACTGCCCCCCCGTGGGAATCGAACCCACAACCCTGGCGTTGCAAACGCCATGCTCTACCAACTGAGCTACATCCCTGCCGGCCATTCCCTCCCCTACCCTGGACGACGCTGTGCCAATTGTGCGCCGCCCCATGGGTCTCCCGGTCGCGGCCGGCTACGACAGAGCCTGGATTCGAACCAGGATCTCTAGTGGCACAGCTAGCACTGCGATGCAGTGCCTTAGAACACTGCGCCACTCGGGAGATGCGTTATTTACACGTTCAGTTTGCTGAAAATAAACGCAGTTGACAGTGAGAGGACGTTTCTTTTTTTGCTGAGTTTATATCTCAATGTCCCAACTCTCTAAATACATGGCTCTGGGCCTACCTCTCCATAGGCGGTGACCTTTGACCTACTACTGAATCTGTATCTGTAGGCCTATGTGATCCTGTAACCAGTCACAAATGTGTCATTAGTGTAAATCACTTACCTGACTTCCTTCATAACATCAGCTTCATTGATGGGGTCATCCAGGTCTATGAGGGTGAGGTCATTCCCATTGACCTCTGACCTCTGAAAGACAGCACAAAGTCATGTTTAGATGTCACCTACTGTGTCGCCTTTTGCCGTGTTCAAAACAACTGGGAAATCTCTGACTTCTGACTTCAGTGCGTTCAAGACAACTGGGAAATAGGAAAAAAAAACAAGCTCCGACTGGGAAAAATCGTTTTGAACAGTCATCCAACTCGGAATTCCAAGTCGGAAGCAGCGCGGCTTGGCGGGTCATGTTTTGGAGGACGCCTGACTCAACCTTCACCTCTCCCGAGCCCGCTGGGGAGTTGCAGCGATGAGACAAGATCGTAACAAGATCGTAACTACCAATTGGATATCACGAAAAATTGGGGAGAAAAAGGGGATAAAATAACCACCACAAAATGTAAAAAGGAATTCCAAGTCGGAAACTCTGGCATCTTTCTAGAGCTCCGACTTTCCGACCTGAAGATCACGGACGTCATGATTTGACCTAGTTATTTTTTTCGAGTTCCCAGTTGCCTTGAGAGCACCATTAACCCAACTCTCATTGTCACATCATAATGCATCATATTCAGAGAAATATAATCACCAGAACATCATATCAGGTGTGCAGTTCAGTTTACCAGTCAAATTGCCAAGGTCAGAGGCTCTATCCTTTCTAGTGATTATATTTCTATGGTCACATAATAATGCATCATATCTATGCTTGTGTCCGAAATAGCACCCTAGTTCCAATATAGTGCACTTCTTTTGGCTGGAGCCCTATAGAGTCCCACAGTATGAGTCATAATACCCATAAAACCTAGTGGTCTGGCAGCCTCTGGAACTGCCGTTCTGCAGCCAACAAGGCAGAGTTAATCTCAGCCTATGCTACCCTCCAGTCCCTCGACTTCTTGGCGCTGACGGAAACATGGATTACCACAGAAAACACTGCTACTCCTACTGCTCTTTCCTCGTCTAACCATGTGTTCTCGCATACCCCGAGAGCATCTGGTCGGCGCGGCGGTGGCACAGGAATCCTCATCTCTCCAAAGTGGACATTCTCTCTTTTTCCCCTGACCCATCTGTCTATCTCCTCATTTGAATTCCATGCTGTCACATCACTAGCCCATTCAAGCTTAACATCCTTGTCATTTATCGCCCTCCAGGTTCCCTTGGAGAGTTCATCAATGAGCTTGACGCCTTGATAAGTTCCTTTCCTGAGGATGGCTCACCCCTCACAGTTCTGGGTGACTTTAACCTCCCTACGTCTCTGCCTCATTTCTCTCTGCCTCCTTCTTTCCACTCCTTTCCTCTTTTGACCTCACCCTCTCACCGTCCCCCCCTACTCACAAGGCAGGCAATACGCTTGACCTCATCTTTACTAGATGCTGTTCTTCTACTAATCTCACTGCAACTCCCCTCCAAGTCTCCGACCACTACTTTGTATCCTTTTCTCTCTCGCTCTCCTCCAACACTACTCACTCTGCCCCTACTCAGATGGTAATGTGCCATCACAACCTTCGCTCTCTCTCTCCCGCTACTCTCTCCTCTTCCATCCTATCATCTCTTCCCTCTGCTAAATCCTTCTCCCTCCGATCTCCTGATTCTGCCTCCTCAACCCTCCTCTCCTCCCTTTCTGCATCTTTTGACTCTCTATGTCCCCTATCCTCCCGGCCGGCTCGGTCCTCCCCTCCTGCTCCGTGGCTTGACGACTCATTGCGAGCTCACAGAAGAGGGCTCCGGGCAGCCGAGCGGAAATGGAGGAAAACTAGACTCCCTGCGGACCTGTCATCTTTTCACTCCCTCCTCTCTACATTCTCTTCCTCTGTTTCCGCTGCTAAAGCCACTTTCTACCACTCTAAATTTCAAGCCTATGCCTCTAACCCTAGGAAGCTCTTTGCCACCTTCTCCTCCCTGCTGAATCCTCCTCCCCCACCCTCCTCCCTCTCTGTGGATGACTTCGTCAACCATTTTGAAAAGAAGGTTGACGACATCCGATCCTCATTTATTAAGTGAAATGACACCGCTGGTCCTGCTCACACTGCCCTACCCTATGCTTTGACTTTTTTCTCCCCTCTCTCTCCAGATGAAATCTTGCGACTTGTGACGGCCGGCCGCCCAACAACCTGCCCGCTTGACCCTATCCCCTCCTCTCTTCTCCAGACCATTTCCGGAGACCTTCTCCCTTACCTCACCTCACCTCACCTCGCTCATCAACTCATCCTTGACCGCTGGCCATGTCCCTTCCGTCTTCAAGAGAGCGAGAGTTGCACCCCTCCTCAAAAAACCTACACTCGATCCCTCCGATGTCAACAACTACAGACAAGTAAGTATCCCTTCTTTCTTTTCTCTCCAAATCTCTTGAGCGTGCCGTCTCTAGCCAACTCTCCTGCTATCACTCTCAGAATGACCTTCTTGATCCAAACCAGTCAGGTTTCAAGACTGGTCATTCAACTGAGACTGCTCTTCTCTGTGTCATGGAGGCTCTCCGCACTGCTAAAGCTAACTCTCTCTCCTCTGCTCTTATCCTTCTAGACCTATCCGCTGCCTTTGATACTGTAAACCATCAGATCCTCCTCTCCACCCTCTCCGAGTTGGGCATCTCCGGCGCTGCTCACTCTTGGATTGCGTCCTACCTGACAGGTCGCTCCTACCAGGTAGCGTGGCGAGAATCTGTCTCCGCACCATGTGCTCTCACCACTGGTGTCCCCCAGGGCTCAGTTCTAGGCCCTCTCCTATTCTCTCTATACACCAAGTCACTTGGCTCTGTCATATCCTCACATGGTCTCTCCTATCATTGCTACGCAGACAACACACAATTAATTTTCTCCTTTCCCCCTTCTGATAACCAGGTGGCGAATCGCATCTCTGCATGTCTGGCAGACATATCAGTGTGGATGTCGGATCACCACCTCAAGCTGAACCTCTGCAAGACGGAGCTGCTCTTCATCCCTGGGAAGGACTGCCCGTTCCATGATCTCGCCATCACGGTTGACAACTCCATTGTGTCCTCCTCCCAGAGTGCAAAGAGCCTTGGCGTGACCCTGGACAACACCCTGTCATTCTCTGCTAACATCAAAACGGTGACCCGATCCTGCAGGTTCATGCTCTACAACATTTGCAGAGTACGACCCTACCTTACACAGAAAGCGGCACAGTTCCTAATCCAGGCACATGTCATCTCCCGTCTTGATTACTGCAACTCGCTGTTGGCTGGGCTCCCTGCCTGTGCCATTAAACCCCTACAACTTATCCAGAACGCCGCAGCCCGTCTGGTGTTCGACCTTCCCAAGTTCTCTCATGTCACCCCGCTCAGTTGAGGCTCGCATCTACTACAAGACCATGGTGCTTGCCTACGGAGCTGTGAGGGGAACGGCACCTCCTTACCTTCAGGCTCTGGCACCCCAATGGTGGAACAAGCTCCCCCACGACGCCAGGACAGCGGAGTCACTGACCACCTTCCGGAGACACTTGAAACCCTACCTCTTTAAGGAATACCTGGAATAGTATAAAGTAATCCTTCTACCCCCCCCTCCCCCCCATAAAAAAAAAAATAAGAAAAATAAGTGGTTGTCCCACTGGCTATCATAAGTTGAATGCACCAATTGTTGAATGCACCATTGTAAGTCGCTCTGGATAAGAGCGTCTGCTAAATGATATAAATGTAAAATGTAAATATACTGATAAAAGTCAACTTGTCCGAGAGAGATTTACATAGTTACAAAAACGTCACGCCAGGGTAAGCCTACACGAAATACAGCCCTTATTTTATGTGTTTCTAAAATCGGCTATGGGAAAAATGAATGGTGGAAAAACGATTGGAACCATGTCCCTGTTTGACCGCTAGGTTTTATGGGTATTATCACACCTCCACTGTGGGACTCTATAGAGGGGTTGGTTGTTAAGCAACAAAACTGGCATGCAACTATGGGGCAAAATAGACAGGGTTTGACTTAGACTGTTGACAACATGTAAACTATATTTAGTCTCTAAATGTTTAATGCAAACATAAATACATTTGAACAATGAACTTGTCTCAAATACATTGTTACAGTTGTTGTTGGTTAGCTAGGTAGCGAATTTGAGTCATTGCATAGACATGATATCAGTCAAAACACCTCAAAACAAGACATGGTATCAATAACACCATACAACAAGCTGAAACATGCCACAGAGCTACGATTCCCCACATGGCAGCTTGTTGTTAGCTGAGGTTCAGAATCATAACAAGATACACGACTTCCGGCCATCGATGCGCGAGCATCATTTTCGTGACGTCAGCCAACCCTTCTATGGCTCCTGGTCAAAAGTAGTACACTAGCCTACATAGGGAATAGGGTGCCATTTTGGACGAATTCATGAAGGTGCTGTCATAACCTTTGACACCCATTTGACCCTACTGTACCTTTAGCCAACTCTCATGACTCCCCGGCCATAGACTTTCTAGTTTGATATTACAGCATGAATAGCACATTATTTCATTTGTTAAACAATATTTAATCCACAGTAATTAATATA
This sequence comes from Coregonus lavaretus, assembly GCF_964263955.1. Taxonomy (NCBI): domain Eukaryota; kingdom Metazoa; phylum Chordata; class Actinopteri; order Salmoniformes; family Salmonidae; genus Coregonus; species Coregonus lavaretus. Next base: position 31,412 of record NW_028159766.1, on the reverse strand, counting down.
ATTGAAGATTTAAAAATAAATAACATGCCTACCTTGAACTCTTTATTCTCCATCTCCTTGCAAAATCAGCACATTTCCTTGCCAAAATGAACGCGCATCCAGAGCGAAAACAAACGCAATCCTCCAGCACTAGGGAGGTTTAGACTGAACTGCTCCAGCGGTTTTTCATCAGTTTCAACGTTTATCAGTGATGACGTAACAATGACCTGTACAGATTTGACGCACTTTCGATCTCGTGCTGATGCAACACTCTGTGTTGTTGAAAGCTCACGTATGGAAATCCTGCGAGTTGTAAACAAATGTAGGCTATTGTTGCCCTTAAAACTGTAATGTTGAGGACGCCATGAAAAATAAAATACATAACCCACACCGTTAGGCCAAGGTACATGCAATATTCATCACTTTGCCAATAGACTTCTTGTTCCTTGTTGTATGTAGCCTTTCTTTTGGGATTAGCACCACTGTCACCTAGAAATTGATACTGCGGTTGTCACATAAAACAGATAACCCATAGTTCATTATTAAATAACATAACTCATTTCTTTATTTTATTACTCATAAAATATACAGCAATCTTCAGATACTGAAAGAATTCATGGGAGTTTCGATTCAGTCACTATTTCATATGTACATGCTAGTTTCATCCTTTTAAAGAAAAAAAGGACACGAAAAAACCTGTGAACCTCCTGATCCTGATTTGACGAACATAGCATATGTATTGTACATATTTCCAGTTAAAATTATTTTAAAAAAGAGACAAAAACGGGGGTTTGAACAAGCAATCACATAAAAGGATTGAGTGGTTTCATTTTTTTGAAGAAGTTAAGCAAGCAAAACCTGTCAAAATACATTGATTATAAGACCAAGACAAATAATATATATATATTTTTTTCAACAGAAGAAAATCTAAATGCTGCTGTCCTACCATTGGTTTACAGTGTTTCTCCTCTCCAAGGGAGGCATGTTTTCCCCCTCGTATGCCTCGGAATAGTATCAGTGCTTTTCACAAACGTTGTAGTACTTAGTGTGCATCATTGTTTTCGCTCATACAGCTGCCCCTACTCTCCTAACCTCCCCTCAGTAACTAAAGAAGGCACAAAATGATGACATAAATATCACAAGAAAGAATATATGAATTAATAATTTACTTTCTAAAATATTTTCTAGAGGGCAAAGGACAGGTAGGTTTAATAACGCAAATGTAAAAAGTCCTGTCGCTCACATACAAATGCAAAATCTAAATGGCACCCTATTCTTTATAGAGTACACTACTTTTGACCAGAACCCTATGGCCCTGGTCAAAAGTAGTGTACTATAAAGGGAATAGGGTGCCATTGGGGATGGAAATTCTTTGAAATTACTCATGAGAGCAAATACTACGATTTTTTGGTTCCCACAGAGGGTCAGGAGCTTAAGACATGAATGATTTTATTAAAATGTTTGTTCATAAAAAATAAATGATTTCCCCTCCTCCCACATGGATTACAGACAAGAGGCTAGGTGCGTTCTGACTGTCTTAGTGTGCGGATAAACATGACCATCACTCTCATAAAACTTAAATGAAACATCACTCCTTATGTTTTTTCTCAGGCCAAAACGCTCAATCCCATTTCTACTGTCAAAACAGGTTTTGAAAAGGCTTCTTCCACATCTTTTGGTCCATGTCTGTTTTTCACTCAGTGAAGTGCTACTATCCCCTTGGACTACAGGTTATTGCCGTCATAAGGTGTCCGTCTGTCTGTTGGCTGGACAGTTTCTACCGTTTAGGACCTTTGTGGGTAAAGGTAAAGGTGGGGTATAGCAGCAGCAGTTCCTCTGAAGTCCAGTATCTGCTGGAAGGACACCTGGTGGTACGAGAGGATGAGTGTGGCCAGCCAGCCTGTTGTGCCTCCCCCTCTCCCTCCCTCCCTCCATTTCTCTCTCTCCATCTGCAGGACTCTTAAGGCTCCTGTGCGGACTGTCTCGGCTCGTGCCCTCCCAAAGCTGGCTGTGGTGATTTAAGACACGGTGTGTATGTGTGGATTTGTTTGTGGCCTCTGCCCCACTTCACTGTCCATCCGCCTACCCTTGGCTCCCCTCCTGGGCAGCGACCACCACCCCCCTCAGTATGTCTCTGAGTCTGAGTCGTTGAGTTCCTCATCCTTGTAGAAGCCTCCATCGTGGTCGCGGTGGCCGATGTTGTTGAAGCTGCAGTAGGAGCTGTGCTCGCTGCGCAGCACGGGCAGGCTGTCGAAGGTCACACTCTTGGAGGGGCTGGTGGTGTAGTGGTTAATGGCACTGAAGGACAGGCTGGGCGCCGGGTTGCAGGGGGACACGGGCATCATGGTGGCCAGGATCAGCGCCAGGCAGTCCGCCACGTCTTTGTTGGGGGCGCAGGCCAAGGCAGGCGTGTAACCTGAGGGGTTCAAACAGAACAGCAGAGGGTCACTTCAGGAGCATCACCGTTTACTATAACACTTTTGGTGAAAAACATGAAATAACAGCAGGCTAGGAGATACAAAGTTAAGACAATAACCAAGCAGTGGACTAGAGAGAAACATTTGTGGACACATTGAGAAGAGAAGTACAGAAGAAAACGGTGTTAGCGTTATGGATCTTACCATTGTCATCGACTGCTAGCACGCTAGCACCCTTCACTAGTAGCTCCTGAACCACCACCGTCAGACCATTTCTGGCTGCAACGTGTAACGGCCTGAGGAGAAAGTACCGTCAGATTAGCCAGCAGCAAATGAGGATACCTCCCAAATGCCAGACTATTCCCTATATAGTGCACTTCTTCTAATTCTTCTGGCCCAATTAATACAGCTGAACCATACGTACGTCTGTAAGGCTGCGTTAGTCGAGTTGATGAGGTTCCTGTCTGTAATCTTCTCCAATATCAACAAAGCACTGGTTTCATGCCCCTTTAAAAACCAGAGTCAAACATGTCAGACCAAAATTTCAACCAGAGAGAGCCAACTGTTCAGATGAACGTCATCTTCATGTGGGGATGCTCACCTTACTGCAGGCCAGATGAAGAGCAGTGTTCTTGACTGCATCCTGCAGGGTGAGCTCTGCTTTGGCACTGCTCACCAACAGCTCTGACACAGACAGAGAAACATAAAGAAACTCAATTAGGAAATGAAGCGACTTATTAAAATGTAAAACAGACATGTTGAACTTAAGCCGGCTGGGCGAGGCAAAGCGGAGGAGAGGGGGCTGCGTACCGACAGCGTTGGTTTGTCCGTTCTCAGCAGCCATCATGAGGGAGGTCTTCCCGGAGGCATCGGGGGAGTTGACCTGGGCGTTGTGGCCTAGCAGCAGCTGAAGACACTCCACGTGGTCCGTGAAAGCCGCCGCATGCAGGGGGGTCCTGGAGAGAGAGGAAACTTATTTCACCGATATCATGTAGGACTGTTATAAACAAGTTTGTTCAATTAACCCTGTTTATACCATAGAAATATAAAATCACTAATAGATGTATTAAAAGTAATCTACAATCCCTCATCCAACCCCAGAGGTCATTTTATTCCCAAGACAACATTATTCTCCAGAAGAAAAGGACTTTGTCATGTGCTGTAGTTACCGGTTCTTGGTGTCAGTGGCGTTGACAATGGCCGGCCCCAGAGTGTCAATCAGCATCTCTGCAGCCCCCTCGTTGTCATTGATCACAGCACAGTGGAGGGGGCTGAACGAGTTGCCCTCGGTGACATATGCTATGACAAAGTCCTGTTTCAGTGTAAGGTCCTCTACTGAGAGTCATAACCCCTAATTCTGTTGTAGTCTTGTTCATTCCCCCACATGGCTCCGTCCACACCAATCGAATGCTTTTCAAGCCACAAGAGGGAGTGAATGAGTGTACACTTCATGGAGGAGAGAACAGAGCTACAGTCCAGTTAGTCAGTACGTACCGTTGTATGTAGGGGTGTAACGATCCATCTACTACATCGATGTATCGATTTATATTCCTATGATCCAACTACATCGATCTGTGCTCGGTGAGTTGGCCTTTTGGACAACATATATCACTCTAACATCGTTTTAAAATGTAATAAATCGATTGTATCGATTCTAGGAAATAACCCATTGGATTTAAGCACGTCAGACTTTATATGGATGTTTTTTCTTAGCACTTTTAATGATAAAGGCTTTAAACATTACTCGATTCAGTCTGCCTATCCGTGACGTCATCGCCCCACGCCAGCAGCAGCGCAAAGGCGCAAAGACAACAAAACATAGCATGGCGGACGACAGAGGAGAAGCCGACGAGCGAGAAATTATCAAGCCACCATTGCGGTCCTTACAAGAAACAGGAATCTAGGAAACTTCACCTGCACTGTCCAGTATCCAGGTATTTATTTCAGTCACACTGGTTGAATTTTTGGCTAAAAGGTTACTGAATCGATTTCAAGTCACTGAATCGTTTCGGATCGTATCGTTCTAAATGAACCAATATCGTCCTTGAATCGTATCGACAACCACGAATCGTGATACAAATCGAATAGTTACACCCCTAGTTGTATGGCCTGCCTAATTCAAGGACATGTTTACGGTGCTGAAGAGAGAAAATCAGAAAATATCTAGTGTTCCGTTAGTCCAGTACGTACCGTTGTAGCAGGCCCAGTGTAGTGGCGTGTAGCCCTGGTTGTCTGTGATGACGGGGAGGGTCTCCACTGACTGGGCGGCGTGTAGGAGTCCCCCCAGCACCCCGATGTGTCCGGATTCCGCCGCCAGGTGGACAGGGGTCCGCCCCTTACAGTCCCGAACCAGGAAGCTGGCGCTGTGCTGCAGCAGGGCCTCCACACACTCCTCATGACCCGTCAACGCCTGGGAGGAAGGGCAGGGAGACAAGAATGGATTTGAATAACTAATAATCAATGATATAATAATGAATCATCAATTATTACAAATGATGTCTGGAGGCAGGTCCCCCTACAGGGATGAATACACCACTACCCATGGACAACTACTTTTCTGAAGATAATATGTATATTTGAGCCTCCCCGTCTCTTTCTGTGTGTGAGCGTATACAGCCAGCTCTCCTCCTCACCCCTCTGTGTAGCGCTGTTCTGCCCCACTTGTCTTTGGCTTCTACGCTGGCTCCCTTGTTGAGCAGTGAGTACACACAGTCTGTGTGTCCGCTCAGCACCGACAGCATCAGAGGGGTTCTGATACACAAGACAACAAGGTCATATTACAAACTGGTAATAACCAGGCTGAGTCCCAAATGGCAACCTATTCCCTATATGGTACACTACTTTTGACCCGAGCCCATAGGGTTCTGGTTTAAAGTAGTGCACCAAGTAGGGCATAGGGTGCCATTTGGGACGTAGAACTAGTGTCAAAATCTCTTTATTTCAGGAATTGTATCCAAAACCCAATTGACTTACTGTCCATTCCCGTCTTGAACGTCCACTGCACTCTGGAGGTCAGCATTTCCAATCAGCAAACGCAAACACTCCGAATGACCGTTGGTAGCTAGAGGAGGATAAACAGAGAGGATATAAGAATGTGAGATGATTGACCGTTGGTAGCTAGAGGAGGCTAAACAGAGAGGATATGAGCTGATTGCTGGACGACTATTACCTTCACATGAACAGACAGATTTCTAGAACAGTGGTATTGGTAGATGACATCCTCATGATGTTAACACAGCAGATAATAAAACATTTTGGGGCTGAGGCCCTCGAAGCCTGTCACCTGCTAGCTGTGTACCTGGCTCTGGATAGAAGTCCCCCTGTGCACTGATCTAGGATCAGCTTACCCTCCCCAGATCCTCAGCAATAATGACAAAAAATGACCTTAGATCAGTGTGTAGTGGGCATTTTCACACTATGCTATATAATATCCCTAGAGTGGACATTGGCGTCCTAGCAACATGACCAAACAAATGTCCATCTTGGTAAGGAAAACTTTTGAATTACAGAATCTCTAGGTCTTAGGTGATATCCTATGCGTACCTGCAGCGTGGATGGGGGTCCTCTTCAGGGTGAAGTCTTTAACCAGGATGGAGGCTCCCTGGTTGATGAGGACGTCAACACACTCCACATGGCCTTTAAAGGCAGCCAGGTCCAGAGGGGTGCGCCCCTGGCTGTTCCTCACGTCTAGATCCAGCAGAGACTGAACCAGGACCTCCATAGCATGGTGGTGGCCGTGGTACGCCTGAATGGAAACAAACACACAGTCTGAAGCAAAGTCTGGTATGCCTGAACAGATATACACTCCTAATATAATCAATGTCCTATAGTAGACCAGTGGTATGCCTGAACAGAAATACACTCCTAATATAATCAATGTCCTATAGTAGACCAGTGGTATGCCTGAACAGATATACACTCCTAATATAATCAATGTCCTATAGTAGACCAGTGGTATGCCAGAACAGATATACACTCCTAATATAATCAATGTCCTATAGTAGACCAGTGGTACGCCTGAACAGAAATACACTCCTAATATAATCAATGTCCTATAGTAGACCAGTGGTATGCCTGAACAGATATACACTCCTAATATAATCAATGTCCTATAGTAGACCAGTGGTATGCCTGAACAGAAATACACTCTTAATATAATCAATGTCCTATAGTAGACCAGTGGTATGCCTGAACAGAAACAGTCCTAGACCCCTAAAGTAGACCAGTGTCTCTCAAATCGGGTGCCCATTTTTTCTCCCGCCCAGCATCAACATCGAAGGTCCCTGCCAAGCGTGAGATTTAGAAACACTCTACTTCTCCTCTGTTGGAGGTTGATTAACTCAAATGGCAAAATAAGGAAATCATCCTCATCATCACCGTGTCAAAATATGCATGTATTTTACACTAATCAGGAACAGATAGGAACATGGTGTGTGAGTGTCTGGACAATCAACTTTTCGTGGAAAAACAACACCATGCCTGCATCCCAGATAGCACCCTATTTCCCATGTAGTGCAGTACTTTTGATCTGGGCCCATAAGGCTCTGGTCAAAAGTAGTGCACTAAATAGGGAATAGGGTGCCATTTGTCATGTGGCGAGACCCCTACAGGAGCAGGTAGGCTTTACTCACAGCTAAGTGTAGGGGGCTGATGGGAGCTCTGACATCAGAGTCGTTCAGGATGTCTGTCCCTGAGGTTTCCATTAGCTGGGGAAAGACAAGGACGGGCCAGTTTAGACTTGTAACATATTTACTTTGAAGGTTAGTCTAGTAGCATGTTTCATGTTGTAAATCTCAGTGACCAGCCCCTGCAGACATACTGGGGTGTTGCATTCGTATCTTAAACAAGCTAGTGTGAGGAAAAGTAACCAACTGGTACTTACCACATCTAAAGGTGTTTCACTTGCAATCTGGAAAAAGAACATCAAGAGTGACGATGCGGCCACGACAAACATGCAACCACACCTTAAAACCTACTGAATATCAACGTCTGTCCCAAATGGCACCCTATTCCCTATATAGTGCATTACTTTTGACCAGAGCCCTATGGGCCCTACAGCCATTTGGGACGCAGACAAAATGGTCTGTGAATGCAGGGCGTCTAGTCCCCTGTGGTTCTGACTCACCAGCTCCAGACAGAGGCGGTGTCCGTACGCAGACGCGTAATGGACTGCGTTGTAGCCCTGATTGTCCCTGATCCCTGGGTTAGCGTCGTTTCGCAGCAAATATTCCAGACACCTAGAGGTCAGAGGTCAAGAGTTCACTAATCATTATACCAACATCAAGACAGACAGATAAGCAAGCAGAGACACTTTCCCAAAGGAGACGTGGCCAAGCTTTCACACTGCAGATTTAACACTAGTATGTATTCAAACACGACCAACAACATACTCTAGACTACAGTGAAATGTGAAAGGTCATGGCACCACAACATACTCTCCAGACTACAGTGAAATGTGAAAGGTCATGGCACCACAACATACTCTCCAGACTACAGTGAAATGTGAAAGGTCATGGCACCACAACATACTCTCCAGACTACAGTGAAATGTGAAAGGTCATGGCACCACAACATACTCTCCAGACTACAGTGAAATGTGAAAGGTCATGGCACCACAACATACTCTCCAGACTACAGTGAAATGTGAAAGGTCATGGCACCACAACATACTCTCCAGACTACAGTGAAATGTGAAAGGTCATGGCACCACAACATACTCTCCAGACTACAGTGAAATGTGAAAGGTCATGGCACCACAACATACTCTCCAGACTACAGTGAAATGTGAAAGGTCATGGCACCACAACATACTCTCCAGACTACAGTGAAATGTGAAAGGTCATGGCACCACAACATACTCTCCAGACTACAATGAAATGTGAAAGGTCATGGCACCACAACATACTCTCCAGACTACAGTGAAATGTGAAAGGTCATGGCACCACAACATACTCTCCAGACTACAGTGAAATGTGAAAGGTCATGGCACCACAACATACTCTCCAGACTACAGTGAAATGTGAAAGGTCATGGCACCACAACATACTCTCCAGACTACAGTGAAATGTGAAAGGTCATGGCACCACAACATACTCTCCAGACTACAGTGAAATGTGAAAGGTCATGGCACCACAACATACTCTCCAGACTACAGTGAAATGTGAAAGGTCATGGCACCACAACATACTCTCCAGACTACAGTGAAATGTGAAAGGTCATGGCACCACAACATACTCTCCAGACTACAGTGAAATGTGAAAGGTCATGGCACCACAACATACTCTCCAGACTACAGTGAAATGTGAAAGGTCATGGCACCACAACATACTCTCCAGACTACAGTGAAATGTGAAAGGTCATGGCACCACAACATACTCTCCAGACTACAGTGAAATGTGAAAGGTCATGGCACCACAACACACACAACAGTAAGAGAGGTGTGAGACGTACTTTCCGTCTGTGTCGGAGGCAGCAGCGTAGTGGAGCGGGGTGCAACCCCTTTTATCCAGATCGTTCACACTGGCCCCAGACCCCACCAAGGCAAACAGACACTGGTAGTTACAATTGGCTGCCGCATAATGCAGAGGACTCCTAGAAGAACGCACAGAAACCATTCAACATCAACAACAGAAACAGCTTATTGGAGCTGTATAACATTTACATTTTACATTTACGTCATTTAGCAGACACTCTTATCCAGTGCGACTTACAGGAGCAATTAGGGTTAAGTGCCTTGCTGCAGTGCACATAGACACATTTTTCACCTAGTCAGCTAGGGGATTTGAACCAGCAACCTTTCGGTTACTGACCCAACGCTCTTAACCGCTAGGCTACCTGCCGCCCAATATTTCCCATAATAATTCCTATATGCCCCTATACTATATTCCCCATTATCATAAAGATCACATATGAAAGTTATTTGATGCCACAGACAGACCTTCCGAAGCTGTCCTTTCTGTTGAAGTCTGCCCCTGTGATGAGCAGCAGATTCAGACAGTCCAGGTTCCTGGTAACAAGATATCAAGTTCAGAAAGGCTCTCGTACATCTGAGCTATCAGGTGGATGGTAACAAAATATCAAGTTCAGAAAGGCTCTCGTTCATCTGAGCTATCAGGTGGATGGTAACAAGATATCAAGTTCAGAAAGGCTCTCGTACATCTGAGCTATCAGGTGGATGGTAACAAGATATCAAGTTCAGAAAGGCTCTCGTACATCTGAGCTATCAGGTGGATGGTAACAAGATATCAAGTTCAGAAAGGCTCTCGTACATCTGAGCTATCAGGTGGATGGTAACAAGATATCAAGTTCAGAAAGGCTCTCGTTCATCTGAGCTATCAGGTGGATGGTAACAAGATATCAAGTTCAGAAAGGCCCTTTCACATCTGAGCTATCAGGTGGATGGTAACAATGAGAACCTTAAAGAAAAGAGAAACCCGTACACTGCTCTTGCTAGTATCACTGTTTTTATAATGCTAATAAAAGCAATAACAAAAAGTGATACTAGCAAGAGCAGTTTGCAGGTTTCTCTTCTCTTTCAAGAAGATATAAAGACAATTTAGACCAGAGCGCAAGTCAATACCACCATGGCATGGAACCACATTATACAGAAATGATACCGCACTAATGATCTAAACGATTTTTTTATACTGCTAAACAATGTGAAATGTAAGAGTGTGAATATGTGTTTGTTCTTTCTGGTGGCTTTCCAGTTCATGAACTAAATATTCCTTGGTGTAAAGCCTGGACCAGTCCACTCACCCAACAGCTGCTGCAGCATGTAAACAGGTCCTTCCAAAGTCGTCAGGGGTGTCTATATCAAAGCCTGATGAGAGGAGCTTCCGACAGCAGTCAGAGAACCCACTGAGAGCAGCCAGGTGGAGGGGGAACATCCCATGGACGCCTCGCCTGCAACACATTTTTACATTTTAGACTTTAAGCAGACACTCTTATCCAGAGCGACTTACAGTTGATTCAGCTAAGATTGGAAACAGCACCACATCACAGTCCTCATTAAACCCCACAGCAGATCAACACATCAGAATGCTGCAATGCCCTGTCTATCAACCCCCCACACACCACAATGTGTTGAGCATAGTCTCCAAGCGGGAATTCGGTCAATGACAGAATTGCAGATGCATGTTGCATTATTGCTGGAAACTGTGTGTGTGTGTGTTCTCACTTGGCTGTGTCAGCTCCGTTCGTGATGAGTGTATTGATGAGTAACTCGTGGCCGTAGCGAGCAGAGATGTGCAGGGGTGTGTTTCCATTATTTTCTTCACAGTCGATCTCAGCACCTACAGAACACACACACACACAGACACACACACACAGACACACACACACAGACACACACACACACACACAGACACACACACAGACACACACACACGTCAACCACTTGACCCTAGAGGCCTCATGAAGCTTCATGTTCAACCACATTGCAAGTAACATTGCTCTGTGCCAGTGAATCATGGTTTGAAGACTAAAGACAATGCTGAAGAGCCTACTGGTTCATATATATTCAGTTGAGAGCATTCACAGCGACTCACCATTCTGGATGATGGCTTGAGATCTGGAGAAGCGTCCGTGGATGGCCGTCATGTGGAGGGGGGTCTTTCCATCTTTACTCTGCAGATAGAAAGACAAAGATGGTTCACACGGCAGTCTGTGCTGCTGACCACAGGCAAAATCAAACACGTATTGGAGGAGCGCTTGATTGCATTTAGTTTGCATTGTTAGGCCTATTCCATTGGTATTTGAATGTAGACCAGGGCCAAATACTAAGCCATGTGCTGCGTCAGTGTGTGCGTCCCAAATGGCACCCTATTCTCTTCATAGTGAACTACTTTTTGAACCAAAGTAGTGTACTTATAAAGGGAACAGGGTGCCATTTGGGACACAGGCAGTGTCACCACGGCTCCTTGCTCTATGGGCCCCTGGTCAAAAGTAGTGCACTACATAGGGAATAGGGTGTTATTTAGTTCAGACACAGTGTTGGTCATCCGGTCTCCTCACCTTGATGTTGACGAGGGCCCCGTTGCCCACCAGCAGCTCCAAGCAGAGCGCCCCATGGCGCGAGGCGGCCGTGAAGTGGAGTGGGGCGAAACCCTTCTCGTTCACCTGGTTCACGTTGGCGCCGCACTCGATCAGCTCATTCACCACCACGTCCTGCCCGTTGTAGCATGCCACGTGGAGGGGGGTGTTACCGTAACCATTGGGCTCATTTATCTGGAGGGAGCAAGGGAGGGAAAAGAGTGGAGAGAGAGAGGGGGGGGGGGGGGAACAAAACAATACATTCCTGATCAGGTCACTTGGTTCTGAAAACCCCCTGGCCCAAAACACTGGCTCCAACCTCCATCTCTTCATTACTTGAAAGGAAATCATTCGCCAACCCACTAGAGCTCTGTATTTTCATTGAGTTGTAATTGAACAGTGACTACACATTTGAATGCGTGTTGACTCACATCCACTCCAAGGTCCAGGAGGTACTTGACCACACTGATCATTCCACTGGAGGCTGCAGAGTGGAGAGGGGTGTAGGCCTTCTTGTCTTTACAGGACACCTCTGATCCATGAGAGGCCAGCAGTTTCACCACCTCAATGTGCCCTATGGTAGAGAGAGAGGGGGAGGGATAAATAGAGAGAGAGAGAGAGAGAGAGAGAGAGAGAGAGAGAGAGAGAGAGAGAGAGAGAGAGAGAGAGAGAGAGAAGGGGAGGGAGATAGTAAGGGGGTTAAGAGAGAAACAGAGATACAAACACAGAGAGATAGGCAGAGAGAGGGAGAGATAGATTAGTTTACAGTGGTACACAGCACCATAAGCAACACCTACATCATGTTAGTACAACTGAAAACATCTAATCAACCTACTTAGTACATGATTCTGACATAATAACACACTAGACGTGGCTCATACAGCTGAGCTGTGAGACTAACACACAGTCCATTCATTCATTCATTCATTGGTATAAAGGACATTAGTCAGAATGTAAATGATGTGGTAAACTCATCACCCATGTAAGCAGCCCAGTGGATTGCTCGGCGATCCTTCTTGTCAAAGGCATTAATGTTGGCTCCTCTGGAGAGAAGCAGCCTCACCATCTAACAGGGAGAGGAGAGAGAAACAAAACACAGGTTGAGGAAAACTAAACAGCAAAATCCGCTAAATCTGGCTTCAAAGCCTTCCCTTTAAAATTATATATTTTGTATTCACAATGAATGAAAGATAACATAGACATGGTACATTTCTCCCCTTTTAGTCCCCCTTTGACCTCCCCCTCCCCCCAGAATGCCTCCAAACACATTTAAAAAGAAAGGGAAAGTAATTGACTTACATGTCAGAAAACAAAATAAAAGTATACAACAACGTTACTTCAAGCAAAAATGTAATAGCCTAACAATTTCAGGTGATTAAGTGATTTTATAGGCCTATATAGCAGTAATCTCAAGGTGGGGCCAAGAGTACTAATCTGGAGGAAGTGTTTGGAGCTGTTCAAAATAGGATATCATCGGGTCCCAGGAGGAATAAAATGAGTTGGTTGACCCTCGAATGGTAACTTCATTTTTTCTCATTTTAGGAACAGCTTCAGATCTTCGAGCCAAAGAGAGGCTAAGGGAGGATTGATAGATTTCCAATCCAATAAAATCCTTCTGCGGGCTAACAGGGAGGCAAAGGCAATGGCATCTAGCTGTCTATTGGTCAGAGAAGGATTGTTGTTTGGTACTCCAAAAATAGCAATTTCTGCACTAGGCTGCAACTTTATATCAAATGCTTCAGAAAGGGTTTTAAATAGTGGACAAATAATCTGCCAGACGGGGACAGGACCAGAACATGTGGGTCAAGTCCACCAAGGAGCTTTTACACCTGTCACATGTACCATCAATATTTGGGTAGAATTTGGACAATCTGGCCTTACTGAAATGGATACGGTAAAGTACCTTAAACTGTATAAGGCTGAGCCGGGCACAAGAGGAGCTTCCATTTACCCTCAGTAAGGCATTTCACACTCAGATCGGATTTTATTCAAAGCCTCCTCTGAACAAACTCAAGCATACAACTAGGGCTGTGATGGTCATGGAACTTCAGGTGTCGGTGATTGGCGTGTCTTATGTACGTGGTCATCGACAAAACTGACAGCTGACAGGGGGGCGGGACGCACATTAGCAAAGGAAAACATTAGCGCGTTTAGGCCAGTCTTGCTCTCAAGTTTGGGGAAGCTAATTTTCTCCATGAAGAATATATCAAGCATTCCATGCATCATCATATTTGCAAACTTATTAAAAAAAAAAAAAAAATCACCTTTATTTAACCAGGTAAGCCAGTTGAGAACAAGTTCTCATTTACAACTGCGACCTGGCCAAGATAAAGCAAAGCAGTGCGATAAAAATAACACCGAGTTACATTTGGGGTAAAAAAACATAAAGTCAAAAATACAACAGAAAATATATATACAGTGTGTGCAAATGTAGCAAGTTATGGAGGTAAGGCAATAAATAGGCTATAGTGCAAAATAATTACAATAGTATTAACACTGGAATGCTAGATGTGCAAGAGATTATGTGCAAATAGAGATACCGGGGTGCAAAAGAGCAAAATAAATAACAATATAGGGATGAGGTAGTTGGGTGGCCTAATTTCAGATGGGCTGTGTACAGGTGCAGTGATCGGTAAGGTGCTCTGACAACTGATGCTTAAAGTTAGTGAGGGAGATAAGAGTCTCCAGCTTCAGAGATTTTTGCAATTCGTTCCAGTCATTGGCAGCAGAGAACTGGAAGGAATGGCGGCCAAAGGAGGTGTTGGCTTTGGGAATGACCAGTGAGATATACCTGCTGGAGCGCAGACTACGGGTGGGTGCTGCTATGGTGACCAATGAGCTAAGATAAGGCGGGGATTTGCCTAGCAGTGATTTATAGATGGCCTGGAGCCAGTGGGTTTGACGACGAACATGTAGTGAGGACCAGCCAACAAGAGCGTACAGGTCACAGTGGTGGGTAGTGTATGGGGCTTTGGTGACAAAACGGATGGCACTGTGATAGACTACATCCAGTTTGCTGAGTAGAGTGTTGGAGGCTATTTTGTAAATGACATCGCCGAAGTCAAGGATCGGTAGGATAGTCAGTTTTACGAGGGCATGTTTGGCAGCATGAGTGAAGGAGGCTTTGTTTGCGAAATAGGAAGCCGATTCTAGATTTAACTTTGGATTGGAGATTCTTTATGTGAGTCTGGAAGGAGAGTTTACAGTCTAACCAGACACCTAGGTATTTGTAGTTGTCCACATACTCTAGGTCAGACCCGTCGAGAGTGGTGATTCTAGTCGGGAGGGCGGGTGCCAGCAGCGTTCGATTGAAAAGCATACATTTAGTTTTACTAGTGTTTAAGAGCAGTTGGAGGCTACTGAAGGAGTGTTGTATGGCATTGAAGCTCGTTTGGAGGTTTGTTAACACAGTGTCCAATGAAGGGCCAGATGTATACAAAATGGTGTCGTCTGCGTAGAGGTGGATCTGAGAGTCACCAGCAGCAAGAGCGACATCATTGATATACACGGAGAAAAGTGTCGGCCCAAGAATTGAACCCTGTGGCACCCCCATAGAGACTGCCATAGGTCCAGACAACAGGCCCTCCGATTTGACACACTGAACTCTATCTGAGAAGTAGTTGGTGAACCAGGCGAGGCAGTCATTTGAGAAACCAAGGCTATTTAGTCTGCCAATAAGAATGCGGTGGTTGACAGAGTCGAAAGCCTTGGCCAGGTCGATGAAGACGGCTGCACAGTACTGTCTATTATCAATCGCGGTTATAATATCGTTATCCTATGTTGATTTATGACAAGTTCATTGACTAGGGCCCTATAAAATAAGCGTTGCGGACCGAATCACGGAATCCAGACATTAAACCGAAATTCAACAATATTCAAACATTTATTGAACTTAGTAAGAAATCAACTAAATCTATTCAACTTGTTAGAAAACACATTCATTTGCCCAAGTCAATCATAAGACATGAACAAAATGCATCAGTGATTCGTATTTCCATGAACTTTCTGAAACGGCACAGGAATGCCCCTGTCTGTGTGCATGTGTGCGGTGCGCGCGTATGTCTACACTTTGTGTAGCCGTTAGCGATGATGCTAATGATAACCTTCTTCTGGTAGGGAAGGAATGGCTTTCCCCAAAACCTTCGCAAGTAAATGTTAACTACAAAGTAGCCTATGCCTGCCTGGCAGAATTATACCGTGATCATTTGCATCACTCCAGTGGCCATTTGTTCTACAGCAACACCGCTTAACCAAACAAAGGTCTCTTCCTGGTGCACGCTTGCATTTAAGGGTAACTACACCCCAAAATCTAAATGTCTTACATTTTTCCCAGACCTCACAAATGGTCACCTGATAGGGTTTAAACATTGTTGTGGACATAGAACATCCAATTGTGCTGTTTTGCTATTAAAAAGGTGTACTTTTGAGAGCGAAAACCTGCCAAAACAGGGACAAACGGTCAACGGGGAAATCTAAACGGAGAAAAGGGAACTTGGGAATTAACGGAATCAGGCAAAACATTGAAGGGATTTTATAGTGCCCTAATGGACTACAGACATTGACTGTCTCCTAGACTAAAAACTAAGATTGCATGTACTGCCTATATTTTGAGGGAAACGCACTGTCCATTATTTGATTTGATCAGGGCAGGGCAGCACACAAACTGCATTTAGTCCAATAACAATCCATGATATTATTAGGGTGATAAATAAAAGGCAGTTGCTCCATGACACAAGAGCACGCTCTACTGGGACAAAAAGCTTACAGCACCTGGTATTCCCAGGCGGTCTCCCATCCAAGTACTAACCAGGCCCAACCCTGCTTAGCTTCCGAGATCGGACGAGATCGGGCGTATTTTTTATTTTTTTTTTAAAGAATTAACCCATCATAGCTTTTTTACAGCTTATATTTTTTTACATATCATAGCTTCATATTTCACATCACATCTTCACATCTCATAGCTTCACAGCTTATTTTTACATATCATAGCTTCATATTTCACATCTCATAGCTTCACAGCTTATTTTTACATATCATAGCTTCATATTTCACATCACATCTTCACATCTCATAGCTTCACAGCTTATTTTTTTCCATATCATAGCTTCATATTTCACATCTTCACATCTCAGCCTATAACGCAGATTATCAGTCCACATCATAGCTTCTTACATGCTTTTACAGCAACTGGTATTCCAAGGTGGTCCCCCATCCAAGTACTAACCAGCCCTAAACCTGCTTAGCTTCCGAGATCTGACGAGATCGGGCGTATTCAGGCTGGTATGGCCGTAAGCGAGGGAACAACTCTTGGTACACTATATAAAGTAAATGTGTCACTCACTCTGAAAGGGACACAGAAACTTATCCACTTTGTGACACAAACTGAAGAAGCTCAACCCTTGCTTACATTTCCTATATATATATATATATATATATATATATATATATATATATATATATATATATATATATATATATATATATATATATATATATATATATATATATATATATATATATATATATATATATATATATATATATATATATATATATATATATATATATGAGTCTTGTGGGGGGGGGAAGAGGGCCTATCCTATGTTGATTTATGACAAGTTCATTGACTAGGAATCCTCATCTCATTCCCAGACCCAGTGTAACCCCTCTTCTCTAGGTAGACTTCCATTAACTCCTCCCACTCCAGGACAGAGTACTTATCTGAGCCATCACCCCTAAAAAGAGGTGGAGCACTAACATCTGACTTCACAACCAGATTCAGCTTGGACGCATCAATAAAGGTTGACCCACACTGCTCAGGCAGGGGAAACTGCTGGGGTTGGTGAGGGGGACGGGCAGGAGAAAGACTTGAAACCCCAGGCTGCAGTAAACTCGCTCTGATAGATTCTCCTATCTCTGAACCAATCTGCTTAATAAGGTCACTAAGCTGACTCGGAGGCGTCCCATTATCACCGAGTACTGTGGATGATGGTACATCAAAAGACAGAGGTGGGATACCCTGGTCAGGTGGAACAAACAGCCTACCCCTCCCAGTGCTTGCAAACTCAGGACTAGCAAACGCTCTACTCCCAGGAGCTGACTGTACAATTGGTGTAAATGGAAGGACACCCCTCCCTCTACCCACACTAAAATCCCCAGCATAACACGGGTGCATTTAGTGCATTCAAATACCCCCCCCAAAAAATGCAATAAACAAATTCATCCAAAACATACAAATAAGCACGAATACCTGTATCTAATGAATATGCTACATTCACTTTCACTGTTTACAGTATATATTCACTTACAGTAAGCCATCAACAAATTCACATGCGCAGGTCGTGCACCTCATCCACATGCACAGCTCCGGCGGTCGGCTTGAGCTGACCAGTCGGCAGGTCACGTAATTAGGACACTGCCACAACTGGAATTCTGATGGTTGGATAATTTTTATTCGACCT
The DNA here is from genome assembly GCF_964263955.1 of Coregonus lavaretus. Taxonomy (NCBI): domain Eukaryota; kingdom Metazoa; phylum Chordata; class Actinopteri; order Salmoniformes; family Salmonidae; genus Coregonus; species Coregonus lavaretus. The sequence continues at coordinate 13,522 of NW_028159766.1, read as the reverse complement.
GCACACGAAGAGACAACACACAATATGTTAGCTCTTGGTGCAGCCACAGCTCTCGGGCACCTTGCTAGTTGAAGGTCAGGCAAAAGAGAACAGGTGCTGCATGCACACATTCAGTGCCTAACAACACACTATACAATACAAGTAAAATGATATACAACATAATTCTGACAAAATAAATGACATACCTGTACACGAAGAGACAACACACAATAGTTTAGCCCTTGGTGCAGCCACAGCTCTCGGGCACCTGCGTGAGCACATAGACACTCACTCAAACACTGCCCCAAATACTCCCGAGTTACAATAGGTACCCTAATTAGCGAGCTCGGTGAAAGTTGTTAACATACATCTTTATATTGTCCACATTGTAACAAAACCTGTAGTTGCGTAACAGCACTTTGTGTAACTTTACCACAGTTTTATATCGACAAATTACGGCGCCAAGGACAACATACCTTGCTAGTTGAAGGTCAGGCAAAAGAGAACAATAAGAGGGTACATAAATACAGATAACCCGCGATGGACCAAACCAAAATATACACAACTTTTACAATTAGGTGTATTAACAATATAGATACATAAAAATGTTTGTACACCAAAAAATAACATTAGCTATGGAGCTGTAATTAAATAAAGAAACCACATTGAATTACTATTATTATTAACTTTTTAACATCCCCTCTTGACCTGGCCTACTTGAACTGTCCTTGTGTGCAATTTGGTGCATAATCTAGGGGAACAACATCACACTACTACACATATAATTCAAGTCATACCTTTATTGTCATTCATGCTCTTATTTTTAACCGAGTAGTTTTGCAAAAGTGTAACCTGCGTCAATTCTAGGAAATATTGGAATAACGTGCTTAAGAGGACACCTGACACGCACAACAGGATAACACAACAACCAGATTTTCAATTGACAATCATTGATTTAAATGGATGTGGTCAATAGATTTGTATAGGCATATATACTAATTTAATTTAACTTGTAAGCCAAGGTTTGATTAGTAGGTCTATGCAACTTGCACCTGGATAACCGCGTCATGAATCGGAACGGGCTCCAACGTCCTCATATACACATTATGACAAAATAAAGATCTTAATCTTTCACGAAATAAAGATATAGAAGAAAACAGGTTCTAGAAACTCAATTTCTCCATGGCAATAGAATGTAAACATGTATGTTGCGCCAAACATAACCAAATATCGCCTACAACTCAATTCTCAGCGCAGCAAATTGGACGATTCCACAGGCATTGATCATTCGCGACTTTAAGTAATTCCTGTTATCTCTAGAGCATCCCGTATATTTATAGCGCTGCATTTCGTCCCCCTCTGACCATGGATAGGATTGGGAGCATTCCTGAGTTCACTTATGGTCCCACTAAGGTAATTTTAGGAGATATTCCTTTTGGCATACTGTAAATGCATGTGCATAATGTACCTAATAAAGCATACTTATTTTAATTATCTTCAAATGAATTCTGTAGAAGCAGCCTTTATTTTCAGACTCTGCAGGCCTGCTGGGAGGAAGCATATTACAATAAACAGGTAAGATTCATCCCACAAAAACAGTAACCACAGAAAGAAAGAGATAGATTTAATCCCAAAACAAGAGTTTTATTTCAAGACAGTTTAGAGAAGATGGTCATAAGAGTTCTTAATATCACTTGCAAATTGTGAGACATGAGCAGTTGTGAAATGTTACGAGAGGCCCTTCTGAAAGCACATTATATGGTCTTTAGTGGCACGGTCTCACACCTTACCTCATCTTGCAGAAGAAGCTCATGGTCCACTATCTGCTGCTCCAGAGTCGAGGCCAGGTCTCGCCCCATGTCACCATGGAGCACATGAGCGACTGGCTGGTGTCTCAGGGCAAAAAATCCCTTAGGGAGAGGTGAGTACCACGTCAGCTCTCACCTTCACTGCCATTCTCTGTCACCAGCAGCACTCCAGGAGGTGTGGGTAAAATAAACAACAGATAAATAGGAAGCCAGGAAAGTTGAAATGCTTTGTGTTTTATTTGAAGGGTGTGGAAGGAAACCCTGGAGGAGGGGAACGAACTCGCTCGGCTGGTAAGAGAATGAGAGTTAGAGACTTAGACTATCAGTCAGTGAGCTCTTTTCTAGCCTTTCAACAACTAGTTAGTACAGCAGAATATATCTGTTGTGAAATTACACTAATGGGACTTCCTGTTTCCTACGGCAGACCTGGGAAGTAAACACCTGCCTAAAAATGATTGACATGGAGCACAAGGCTGTCTGCAAGCTCCGCCGCTCTATGCACCCCACCTCTCCAGCTGGCGCTGACATGTGAGTTCCATGTACTGCCCCGCATACGGCTTGCTCCATTCATCTACACATCTGGAGCTATGCAGAAAAAAACTAGGGCAGTGTTCTCTGTGTGAACATTGCACATTGTTTAGCTTTCTCTGCTGCTTTTTGTTGATTTCAGCGACCCCAAGGTCCACATCATCATGGAGAGAGCTGTGAGGAGCATTCAGGACAAGCTGTCCAATAAGCCCTGTAGCAACCTGCTCAGCCCATCCCAGGTGGTGGTGGAGCTGGTGCCCAGGATCCTCCTGGCCCTGTGGCTTCAGCCAGAGGAAGGCCATTCAGATCACCCCATCCTCCTAAGCGGGATGGCTGTGAGTATGGTGGTGGCCGTAGGGGAGAAGCTCTCCAGCATGTTGAAGGCCTCTTCTCCTCACACCCCTTTCTCCCGGGCTGCTACTTTTGACTGTGAGGTCGATCCTTGGGAGAATCAGCCAGTCCTTCTCCCTGGATGACCTCACAACCCCTTTTTTTATGAGCTCTGTCTGTGCCTTTGTGGCGGACGAGGTGAAAAGCTACTTCCAGCCTACTGCAGACACCCTGCCAGTTCCCCCTGTCCTAGTGGTGGCCGTCTCCGCCACACTACCAGCTGACATCCAAGCAGGTGAGTAGCACTCATAGAGAACACTCTGACATATGCCTTTTGTCATGACATCCTGGTGCCTTGTAGTAGTAAAGCCAATCAGGATTTTAATTGTCACCCCAAACACAGATGCAGACCAGGATTCTTCCCACCTGGAGGTTGTGGAAATCCCCCATAACACAGAGGCAGACCCAGCTTCTTCCCACCCATTGGTTGTGGACATCACCCCTAACACAGAGTCAGACCCTGCTTCTTCCAACCTGGAAGTTGTGGACATCACCCATAACACAGAGGCAGACCCGGCTTCTTCTCAGCTGGAGGTTGTGGACATCACCCCTAACAAAGAGGCACACCTGGCTTCTTCCCACCTGGAGCTTGTGGACATCACCCCTAACACAGAGTTAGACCCGGCTTCTTCCTATCAGGAGGTTGTGGAAACCACCCCTAACACAGAGACAGACCCGGCTTCTTCCCACCTGGAGCTTGTGGACATCACCCCAAACACAGAGGCAGACCCGGCTTCTTCCCACCGTATGGTTGTTGACATCTCCCATAACTCAGAGGCAGACCCAGCATCTTCCCACCTGGAGGTTGTGGACATCACCTCAAACACAGAGGCAGACCCGGCTTCTTCTCACCTGGAGGTTGTGGACATCACCCCTAACACAGAGGCAGACCCATCTTCTTCCCACCAGGAGGTTATGGAAATCATCCCTAACACAGAGGCAGACCTGGCTGCTTTCCACTTGGAGCTTGTGGACATCACCCCTAACACAGAGGCTAAGAAGGCTTCTACCCACCTGAAGTTTGTGGTCCTCACCCCTAACACAGAGTTAGACCCGGCTTCTTCCTATCAGGAGGTTGTGGAAACCACCCCTAACACAGAGGCAGACCCGGCTTCTTCCCACCTGGAGCTTGTGGACATCACCCCAAACACAGAGGCAGATCCTGCTTCTTCCCACCTGGAGCTTGTGGACATCACCCCTAACACAGAGTTAGACCCGGCTTCTTCCTATCAGGAGGTTGTGGAAACCACCCCTAACACAGAGGCAGACCCGGCATCTTCCCACCTGGAGCTTGTGGACATCACCCCAAACAAAGAGGCAGATCCTGCTTCTTCCCACCTGGAGTTTGTGGACATCACCCCTAACACAGATGCAGACCTGGCTTCTTCCCACCTAGAGGTTGTGGACTTCACCCCAAACACAGAGGCAGATCCTGCTTCTTCCCACCTGGAGCTTGTGGACATCACCCCTAACACAGAGGCAGACCCGGCTTCTTTCCACCTAGTTGTTGTGGACATAACCTTTAACACAGAGGCAGACCCGGCTTATTCCCAGCTGGAAGTTGTGGAAATCACCCCTAACATAGAGGCAGACCCGGCTTCTTCCCACCGTAAGGTTGTGGACATCACCCCTAATACAGAGGTAGACCCGGCTACTTCTCACCTGGAGGTTGTGGAAATCACCCCTAACAAAGAGGCAGAACCCGTCTCTTCCCACTTGGAGATTGTATTCGTCACACCTAACACAGAGGCAGAACCCGTCTCGTCCCACTTGGAAGTTGTGGACATCACCCCTTACACAGAGGCAGACCCGGCTTCTACCCACCTGAAGGTTGTGGACATCACCCCTAACACAGAGGCAGATCCGGCTTGTTCTCAGCTGGAGGTTTTGGACCTCACCCCTAACACAGATAAATACCCTGCTTCTTCACTCTTGGAGGTTGCGGACGTCACACCTGAAGAAAAGCCTCTCATGGTGGCCGTCTACGCCACTCTGCCATCTGACATCCAAGCAGGTGAGTAAGACTTATAGAAAGCACTCTGACAGGTGCCGTTCATCATGATAACATGTAAAGTGTTGGTCCCATGTTTCATGAGCTGAAATAAAAGATCCCATTCAACTGGCCAGTGTTTAGAACCTACGGTTTGCATTTATTTACATTCTGCCCCACTTTTGTCCCTTTCCAGAGGATGTTGCTGTGGTCACCCTGGACGTCACCCCACACGTCACCAAGGAGGTGACCCTGGATGTTCCATGCAGGGCGAGGAAAGGGGCAGTCCGGCGTTTTTTTTGCAGGCTTTGGAGGGCAGTGTGCTGCTGCGCTTGCCACAAGGAAGAGGAGGAACAATATTAATTATTCATTAGACCAGAAACAGGATTGAACCATAGACCATTAAATTCTTTGCATTATAGTTGCCTTCAATTCTGATTTTCTTCTGTTTAATTCTTAATTAATTTCAGAACATTTCTCTAAACTTTGTGGAGTAGGTTGTATAAATAAGTGGGAAACATCCCAATCCCAATTTTAATGCTTTTAATAATTAACTTATTACATTTTTTTTAGATGTATTATTTGACAAAAAAAGTGGAGGGCGTGACCAAAAAACTTTAATCATCATAGAAAACTCTTGCTCACTATGAAAAATGCATTGTTTTATTTAAGCAAAGTTAAAAGATGAACGTTTCCGCCTAGTCTATGACGATATGCAAGTTGTGTTTGCCCAGTTAAAGGGGGACCCAGACTCACCCTGGTTCTTGAGGGTTGCAGACACTGAATAATTATCATTTGAAATAAATGGCACTTTTCAAGTCTTGACTAAAAATCTTTAATGAATATGAATTTAAATACAATTGACTTGAGGATCAGAGCAGGCAGACTGACTGGCTTGCCCTGAAGGCCCTCTACCTCTACCTCTGTGTGGTTAATCTCAGCCAAGAGGTTGTATGGGTTGTCTGTCTCTCTCTGGGTGTGAATCACTATCACTATGACCTCTCGCTCCGCCTGCCCGTTGGCCTGATCACAGGAGCAGGGGTGATGGCATTCGGGGTAACCTCCTCCTCTCCTGTATCTAACCCATCTTTCTGGCTATGAGTTCGACTGAGGTCACTCGTTCTCTCTCCCAGGGTGTTGGATAGTTTCTCCTCCTCTGTGTCTTGTGTATTTTCTACATTGTAGAATAATAGTGAAGTCTTCAAAACTATTAAATAACACATATGGCATCATGTAGTAACCAAAAACGTGTTACACATATCAAAATATATTTCAGATTTGAGATTCTTCAAAGTAGCCACCCTTTGCCTTGAAATGTTCTGAGACCAGGTTGCGCTTTCACCTCCCTCGGTAAGAGGGGAATAAGGCAACCTCAGAGTTACATCCAAGGATACTTTATTGACACACACGGATGAAATGGACATGGAAAGGTAGTGGAATGATAGTGGTCCTGTAATGGACAGATAACAGGGGTAATGAATATGCACAATAACTGATAGCACAAGTAGAGCAACAACGCTATTAACAAAGGAAGGGCTGTATTAATGGCATAATGCTACCTGCGGAGTATTACACAACACAGTAAAACACAGAGAGGCAACTTACAATAGGCAATGGTAGTAACTATAAAGAACAACAAGCAAGAATGATATACATGTTACAAACTCACTTTGTGCACGTAGACTATCCCACGGTATCTCTGTGCATTCAAATTGTCATCGATAAAATGCAATTGTGTTCATTGTCCGTAGCTTATGCCTGCCCATACCATAACCCCACTGCCACCATGGAGCATTCACAACGTTGACATCAGCCAACAGCTCGCCCATATGCTGCTTTACAAGTGGTCTGAAGTCGTGAGGCCAGTTAGAAGTACTGCCAAATTCTCTAAAGCCGCCTTGGCTTATGGTTGAGAAATTAACATAAACGTATCTGGCAACAGCTCTGGTGGACATTCCTGCAGTCTGTAAGCCAATTGCACGCTGCCTCAAAACTTGAAACATCTGTGCATTGTGTTGTGTGACAAAACTGCACATTTTAGAGTGGCATTTTATTGTCCTCAGCACAAGGTGCACCTGTGTAATTATCATGCTGTTTAATCAGCTTCTTGATATGCCATATTTGTCAGGTGGATGGATTATCTTGGCAAAGGAGAAATGCTTGCTTACAGGGATGTAAACAAATGTGTGTACACAATTTGAGAGAAATAAGCTTTTTGTGCAAATGGAACATTTCTGGGATTTTTATTTCAGCTCATGAAACATGGGACCAACACTTTACATGTTGCGTTTATATTTTTGTTCAGTGTAGTTATTAGGTTGGGAGATTGGGATCCTATCTGGGCTAGCTAAAGCCAACTTCATGGTTAGTAGTATGACAGAGAAAATATAACAAGACAAATTTAAACATCACAAATCTGAGGGGGCAAGTGACCCTGTGCCCCCTTTGGGCATGACGTCTCTGCTATCAACCACATCATTCTGTCTCCGTGAATATTCAAAACAGACACATTCATTCAGGTCTGGTACTGGTCCTACCATATAGATCAGGGATGGACAATTCCAGTCCTTGGAGGTCGGAGGGGTGTCACACTTTTTCCCCATCCCTAGCAAACACAGATGATTAAACTTATTGCATTCTAAACTGAAACCCATGAGCACTTGATTATTAGAGTCAAACGTGTTAGCTGGGGCTGGGGAAAAAGTGTAACACCAATCAGGTCCCGAGGACTGGAGTTGCCCATCCCTGATATAGATGCTCTGTTTGCACGCATCGAGGGATGTGGTGACAGTGGAGACAAGGGAACACACATAAACAGCTTTGTCCTTTTAGAAAGTCATCATAATCCTTACATAAATATGATATGTATGCAAGAAATGCAGAGCCACTTCCAAAAACATATTGACAGAGTCTAGTATCTAGTAATCTAATCAATTTGTTTTCAACCCCTTTGTTATGGCAAGTGTAAATAAGCTCAGGAGTAAAAATGTGCTTAACAAGTCACATAATCAGTTAGATGTACTCACTATGTGTGCAATAATAGTGATTTTTGAACGAATACATAATCTCTGTACCCCACACATGCAATGATCTATTAGGTCCCTCAGTCGAGCAGTGAATTTCAAACATAGATTCAACCATGAAGACCAGGGAGGTTTTCCAATGCCTCGCAAAGAAGGGCACCTTTTGGTAGATGGGTACAAATAAAGCAGACATTGAATATTCCTTTGAGCATGGTGAAGTTATTAATTATGCTTTGGATGGTGTATCAATACACCCAGTCACCACAAAAATACAGGTGTCCATCCTAACTCAGCTGCCAGAGAGGAAGGAAAACGCTCAGGGATTTCACCATGAGGCCAATTGTGACTTTAAAACAGTTAGAAAGTTTAATGCTTTGATAGGAGAAAACTGAGGATGAATCATCAACATTGTAGTTACTCCACAATACTAACCTAATTGACAGAGTATGCACTCACTAACTGTAAGTCGCTCTGGATAAGAGCGTCTGCTAAATGACTAAAATGTAAATGTAAAAGAAGGAAACCTGTACATGCATTGTGTTTGCAATCAGGCACTAAAGTAAAACTGCAAATAATGTGGCAAAGAAATGAACTTCATGCCCTGAATACAAAGCCTAATGTTTGGGGCAAATCCAACACAACACATCACTGAGTACCACTCTTCATATTTCCAAGCATGGTGGTGGCTGCATCATGTTATGGGTATGCATGTCATTGGCAAGGACTAGATACTTTTTTAGGATAAAAATAAACGGCATAGAGCTAAGTACAGGCAGATTCCTAGAGGAAAACCTGGTTCAGTCTGCTTTCCAACAGACACTGGGAGACAAATTCCCTCTTCAGCAGGACAATAACCTAAAACACAAGGCCAAATATTCACTGGAGTTGCTTACCAAGACGACATTGAATGTTTCTGAGTGGCTTAGTTACAGTTTTGACTTAATTCGGCTTGAAAACCTATGGCAAAAAAAAAATGTCTGTCTATATATTGTATAATGCATATATTTTACAATCCAGTTGTGCAAAGCTCTTGGAGATTTATCAAGTAAGACACAGCTTTAATCGACTCAGGGGTGGGAATACTTATGTAAATGAGATATTTCTGTATGTAATTTCCAATACATTTGCAAAAATTTCAAAAGCGTGTTTTCAATTTGTCATTATGGGGTATTGTGTGTAGCTGCGTGAGAGAAAATGTTATAATTGAATCCATTTTGAATTCAGGCTGTAAGAAAGCAACATGTGGAATAAGTTAAGGGGTATGAATACTTTCTGAATGCACTGTATATCTGCAAGAAAGTGATAAATAAGTGACTGTTTGAAAGGGGGTCATATAATGTCACGCTCGTCTACGAGAGAGGACCAATGCGCAGCGTTGAAGGTGAACATAATATATATTTATTAACTGATCAACACGATCAAAACAATAACCAACGATGCGTGACGTCTAAGGTTACAACACGAACAAACCTTAACGGAACAAGAAACCACAACACAAAGTGAAAAGACCGATAGTTAAATATGGCTCCCAGTCAGAGACAACCAGCTGACACTCGTTGCCTCTGATTGGGAGTCACTCAGGCCAACATAGATATACAAACATAGACTTACACACCCTGGCTCAACATAACATAGTCCCCAGAGCCAGGGCGTGACATATAAACATTGCCTTATTTATATTTTTACATATAACATAAAGTTAATTTTGTCTGAAATAGTCATGCTAAAATGGGCGTCGTTTCTCAGACCAAATTTCCATTCTGGCTCAAACAAAGCAATCGGATCATGCTCCAGTCAAAAACAGCTATAGGGAATGCCTATACATTGTCCAATCTCCTTCCACACATTGATTTCATCTTATTCAGAAAAAAACAAACTTGAAATTAAGTGTTGTTTCAGTGTCTTGTTGCAGGTTGTGCAATGTTCAAAAGTGTGTGAGAGAAAAAGCATTAACTTGTGTGTGTGGTGTCAAGTGTGGATGGTCCTATGTATGCAAATAGCCGAGATTGGATATTTCAGCACCATGGACAGCAGCGACATTGGGATAGCGAGATCTGTAATTCAGCAACACATGACACTGGATAGTGGCTGTCTCAGGTGAAGTTGGCATTGGGAAAATCCCATCTAATGGGAAACGAGGCATAGGAGGCAAAAAGACTGAAGGAGAAGACTCCCACAGGAACTCTTGGCTCAACTGTTCTGTCACATTCATTTCAAATGTTACATTTTTCGATTTGTAAATAAAAGGGAACACATCTGCAAATAATGTAAACTGACTTTTCTAACTACACTGTACAGCTTTAGTGTGTCTGTGTGTCATAGGTACAACTGCAAGCAATTCGCTTCTTAAATCCTTCTCAAATGTCTGTTTAATGTGAGAAATAAAATAAATGAAAACAATAAAATGAAAAACAACTGTTAGACTAATGATTAACTAACTAAGGCTCCTCTGTCCTCCACTCGTTACCTGTATTAATGGAACCTGTTTGAACTTGTTATCAGTATAAAAGACACCTGTCCACAACCTCAAACAGTCACACTCCAAACTCCACTATGGCCAAGACCAAAGAGCTGTCAAAGGACACCAGAAACAAAATTGTAGACCTGCACCAGGCTGGGAAGACTGAATCTGCAATAGGTAAGCAGCTTGGTTTGAAGAAATCAACTGTGGGAGCAATTATTAGGAAATGGAAGACATACAAGACCACTGATAATCTCCCTCGATATGGGGCTCCACGCAAGATCTCACCCCGTGGGGTCAAAATGATCACAAGAAATCAAGAATCCCAGAACCACACGGGGGGACCTAGTGAATGACCTGCAGAGAGCTGGGACCAAAGTAACAAAGCCTACCATCAGTAACACACTACGCCGCCAGGGACTCAAATCCTGCAGTGCGAGATGTGTCCCCCTGCTTAAGCCAGTACATATCCAGGCCCGTCTGAAGTTTGCTAGAGTGCATTTGGATGATCCAGAAGAGGATTGGGAGAATGTCATATGGTCAGATGAAACCAAAATATAACTTTTTGGTAAAAACTCAACTCGTCGTGTTTGGAGGACAAAGAATGCTGAGTTGCATCCAAAGAACACCATACCTACTGTGAAGCATGGGGGTGGAAACATCATGCTTTGGGGCTGTTTTTCTGCAAAGGGACCAGGACGACTGATCCGTGTAAAGGAAAGAATGAATGGGGCCATGTATCGTGAGATTTTGAGTGAAAACCTCCTTCCATCAGCAAGGGCATTGAAGATGAAACGTGGCTGGGTCTTTCAGCATGACAATGATCCCAAACACACCGCCTGGGCAACGAAGGAGTGGGTTCGTAAGAAGCATTTCAAGGTCCTGGAGTGGCCTAGCCAGTCTCCAGATCTCAACCCCATAGAAAATCTTTGGAGGGAGTTGAAAGTCCGTGTTGCCCAGCGACAGCCCCAAAACATCACTGCTCTAGAGGAGATCTGCATGGAGGAATGGGCCAAAATACCAGCAACAGTGTGTGAAAACCTTGTGAAGACTTACAGAAAACGTTTGACCTGTGTCATTGCCAACAAAGGGTATATAACAAAGTATTGAGAAACTTTTGTTATTGACCAAATACTTATTTTCCACCATAATTTGCAAATAAATTCATTAAAAATCCTACAATGTGATTTTCTGGATTTTTTTTCTAATTTTGTCTGTCATAGTTGACGTGTACCTATGATGAAAATTACAGGCCTCTATCATCTTTTTAAGTGGGAGAACTTGCACAATTGGTGGCTGACTAAATACTTTTTTTCCCCACTGTACATACATACATATACACATACACATATATATATACATACATATATACACATAACTCTGTTGCTGAGGTGATGGGTGTGTGGGTCCCTGCCAAGTGTTGCATCCTTTAGGTCCTTGGCAAAGGTTCTGATACTGTCCTGATCAAGATGTACATTATCGTATAAATGTTCACATGTCAGAGTGGGGTGGTGAGCCGTTGAGCAGTGAGGCACAGTCCACAGTGATCTGTTGATTTATTTTTTCGATCAACTTTCCTGGGAAGTGTGGATGATGACGTTGTCGGGGGTGTCAATCCTGGTCTGACTGAGTAGCTGCATTGCACTCTCAGTTGTAGGACACCAGAACTTATACACCTGGTGTCTAGGGAATAATATTTCCTGGACTAAGAACTTCCCATTTGAATCAATAATGATTGCAGTTGTGGGTGACTGTCTGGGTGGAGCAGACTGGGAGACTGGTATTCTGACCTGGGCTGGAGCAGACTGGGAGACTGGTATTCTGACCTGGGCTGGAGCAGACTGGGAGGCTGGTTGGCTGACCTGGGCTGGAGCAGACTGGTTTGCTGGTTGGCTGACCTGGGTTGGAGCAGACTGGTTTGCTGGTTGGCTGACCTGGGTTGGAGCACACTGTGCTGGAGCAGACTGGGAAGCAGGTAGGCTGACCTGGGCTAGAGCAGAGTGGGATGCTGGTTGGCTGATCTGGGCTGGAGCAGACTGGTAGGCGGGTGCAGTGTCATCAGGCTGTGTGGTGGAGGCCATGCTGGTCTCAGGTTCTGCTTGTGTTGTACCAGGCTGGTGGACATGTTCTCTAGATGCAGAGGACATATTGACTAGCTGCTGGTTGAGGGTCTCAATGTACCTCTCTCTTTGTTCTAGCTCCTTTCTTGTTGTGCTCAGATGGTCTCTGAGGTCATCATTTGTCTGATTGAACTGTTTCATCTCTTCTTTTAGTTTCTGGACAGTGTCCTCCTCCCTCTCTTTGAATTATATGACCTCTGCTTCAATTAGAGAGAGGGTGTTGTGGAAACATTGCATAGCAGGTGTTCTTGGTGTCGTAGGCATGTCCTTGGCTTTGTCTGCTGCAGGTGAGGTAGGTAGAGGGACACTGAGGGCTTCTTGCTGTGTCACAGAGACCGTTGGGGCCTGCTTTTCTCCATCTCCCTCATTGACTTTTTCCTCAGTTTCTGAGATGAGTTTAGCTTCTGCTTTTAGGGTAGCAAACATATTCTCAAAATCCTGGAGGCTTGAATCATTGCCTTGTATCAATACAGTTCCATTATTATATAAGTTTACTGTTTAATACGTGTTGCTCTTGTCAGCTTCTTCAAAAATGCTGATCTGACATCCTTGGCTGATGCCTCTCTTTTTTGAGAAAGGGAAATTGTTGCAAATAACCCTTTTTCATATGTGCCCTTGTTTGGTATTAAATATTACATTTGCTCTTGTTTTGCAACTGGTAAGATCTGCAAACAGGCATTCATGGTTCTGTTCCATCATCAAACCTTTGAAACTTTTCTTAGCTTTCTCCGTCTGGATGTCTGGTGGGTAAACAATTTCACACAATGTTGCAATAGAAGCGTTGTTTCTTGTATTATTCTCTCTTGTGTCTTTTAGAGGACTGTTTTACTTTGATGTCATTTGTCTTCTGTCCTTATTTTGTCTTATTTTGTCTTTCTTTTCTTCAGTTAACTAGATATTCTTTGTTAGCTAGCTAGCTTCTTCCAGGAGAGTCCCTAGCAACTGCTTAGCAACTGGTAAACAATTCAGCTAGCTAAGATAACTACAGTTTTATGAAAAATAGTTACTTTTTCAAAAGCCTTTCTTCTTTGTTTGTTGCTTGTTTTGTCTCTTATTCAGTCTTGCAGTTTTCTTTTGGTTTTTTCCCGATGTACTTCACTCTAAAAACTCATTTTTTCATTAGCTGCTGCTCTATTTGAAATTTTTTGAATAGTATCTCTCTCTCTCTCTCTTGCCATCTCTCTCTCTCTCTCTCCCTCTCCCTCTCCCTCTCCCTCTCCCTC